>NC_134486.1:114565913-114725206 GCF_040206685.1 Ascaphus truei | reverse complement strand
GGTGGTGGAAGGGAGGTGAAGGGGGGGGTGGAAGGGAGGTGAAGGGGGGGGGGTGGAGGGGAGGTGAAGGGGGGGGTGGAGGGGAGGTGAAGGGGGGGTGGAGGGGGGGAGGTGAAGGGGGGGTGGAGGGGGGGAGGTAAAGGGGGGTGGAAGGGAGAAGTGGAGTGAGGGGAGGTGAAAGGGGTGAGGGGAGGTGATGGGGGGTGAGGGGAGGTGAAAGCCGCTCACTCACCCGTCCGGCAGGTCCCACGTGGATCTGAGGCGGGAGGCAGCGTGTTGTGGCCGCTCTCCCGCTGTGTCCCGGGCGCTCGCTCGCTCCCCCGCTGACTGTAGTGGCGCCGGGGGGGGGGGGGTATCGGGGAGGCACTGACACTGGAGGGGAGGGGGGGGTGGAGGGGAGGTGAAGGGGGGGTGGAGGGGAGGTGAAGGCCGCTCACTCACCCATCCGGCAGGTCCCACGTGGATCTGAGGCGGGAGGCAGCGTGTTGTGGCCGCTCCCCCGCTGTGTCCCGGGCGCCGCCATCTTGGGCACTCGGCGCCGCGAGGCAGCCTGCCTGGCCACTGGCTGTTCCCCCGCCGGGGAGGGGTGAGTTGTAGCGCCGGGGAGGGGGGGGCATGTATATGTGTGGGGGGGGGAGAGGTGGGAGATATAGAGGGGGGGTCTCGCACGGCCGCTGACACTGGGTGGGGGGGGGGGGCGCTGAAGGGGTAATAATAGTGTGTGTGTCCCGCTGACTGTAGCGGCGCCGGGGGAGGGGGGGGGGGGTCGGGGTGAAAGCGCGGGAGACACGGGGAGAGGAGGAGGTGCGCGCGGGTGCTGCTAACACTGTGAGCCCCGCTAATGTATGTAACAGTGTGTGTGTGTGTGTGTCACTGTGTGTGTGTCTGTCACTGTGTGTGTGTGTCCCTGTGTCCCTCTGTGTGTGTGTGTGTGTGTGTGTGTGTCACTGTGTGTGTGTGTGTGTGTGTCCCTGTGTGTGTGTGTGTGTCTGTGTGTGTGTGTGTGTCCCTGTGTTCCCTGTGTGTGTGTGTGTCCCTGTGTGTCCTTTGGCCCGTCACTCCGCCTCAGGCCAATGAGAGGTGTGCGGGGGCGGGCGGGCCAAGGGACCAATGAGATTTCCCCTAGGGACACCGGACATCCAGGCAGGCAAACATACAGTGCTTTCACTAATATAGTATAAGAAGATACACACACTTCTTTCCTCCTATGTCATGCTGTGAAGTCCTTCACTGCAACATGTCTGCCTTTTGTATTCTGAAATAGGCCCCTCGTCCACACATTTTAACAGTGCTAGTAAACCAGGCCTGCACAACTCGTAAAGTGCGAAGGGCCGAACTGCTCCAAGGAAAAAAAAATTGGGCCGCACGTGTAAAATCATCATCATCGTCATCATTATCATCGTCGTCATCTCTATCTCTCCTCCAGCACCTCTCATCACTCTCCCCCCCTGTACCTCCCATCACTTTCCCCCCCTGTACCTCCCATCAATCTCCCTACCCTACACCTCCCATCACTCTTCCCCCACTGCACCTCCCATCACTCTCCCCCCTGCACCTCACAAGGAAAACAGAGTCCGCCGCACGGGTAAAACAGCATTTATTATTCAAAATAACACATTTATTTACTATGTTTACTTGAAACAAAATTACATTTAAAATACTTTCATTAAAATTAAATTAATTTGCACATATCAGCCCCCACAGCCCATGTCAGCAGCCCCCCACAGCCCATGTCAGCACCCCCCCTCCCATGTCAGCACCCCCTCTCCCATGTCAGCACCCCCTCTCCCATGTCAGCATCCCCCCACAGCCCATGTCAGCATCCCCACCCCAAGGCTGCATCCCCCACCCCAAGGCAGCATCCCCCACCCCAAGTCAGCATACCCCCCCCTCCCAAGTCAGCACCCCCCCCCGCCCCCAAGTCAGCATCCCCCCCCCCCCCCGCCAGCACCCCCCCCGCCCCCAAGTCAGCATCCCCCCCCCGCCCCCAAGTCAGCATCCCCCCCCCCCCGCCCCCAAGTCAGCATCCCCCCCCCCTCCCCCAAGTCAGCATCCCCCCCCCCCGCCCCCAAGTCAGCATCCCCC
Organism: Ascaphus truei; assembly: GCF_040206685.1. Taxonomy (NCBI): domain Eukaryota; kingdom Metazoa; phylum Chordata; class Amphibia; order Anura; family Ascaphidae; genus Ascaphus; species Ascaphus truei. The sequence continues at coordinate 114,723,121 of NC_134486.1, read as the reverse complement.
CCCCGCCCCCAAGTCAGCATCCCCCCCCCGCCCCCAAGTCAGCATCCCCCCCCCGCCCCCAAGTCAGCATCCCCCATGCCTACCAGATGATGTTGGCGGCGGTAGCAGACTCTGTTGCCGCCGACGGTGGCAAAAGGAGGAGAGGAGGTGGTGGATGGCGGCGATGGCAGGTGAAGCAGGGGGAACCGCGCTCTACTAACAGACCCTGAAGTTCCGGGTCGCGGGACTGGTGGAGCGCGTTCCCCTGCTGGAGCCGGGAAGGGGGGTTAGGGGGGTTACAGGAAGCGCACGCGTTTGCTGGTGCGCGCTCCTAGAGGGCACAGACAGCATGCGGCCCCGAGGGTTTACCAGTGAAGGAGAGGAGTGGGGAGGGGGAAAGAAGGGGGGCCGTCGCAGGGGGGGGGGGGAGCGGGCCGCAGAGGAGCTGCATGTTGCTTCCCCTTCCGCTCCACGTTGGGAGCAGGGGGGGGAAAGGGGCACCCAGAGGAGCTGAGAGTTGCTTGCCCTTCCACCCCACGTTGGGAGCAGGGAAGGGGGGGACCGCAGGGAATCGGCGCCATTTTTTTTTTCAAAGTTTTTTTTTTTTTTTTAATCTCATCGAGGGCCGCGTGCTGTGCAGCCCTGTAGTAAACGATCACAGCTATTGAGGGCAACATGAAAGCTAGCTTCAGTAACTGCTGCGTGCCCAGAGCAACTGCGCATGCTCAGTATTAGTAAGTCAGACATTTCGCACATGAAGCAGTTCCGGTCTGCACCAGCTGTGTGAGCCATGTGTCCGGCGAGAGCAGGGATCTGACACGCTGTTCCTGCACCGCTGCTCTGTGCTGAGCCTTGTTGATCATCTCCTACCCCCTGTGTGCCGGACTCGCACCATGCCTCCCACCATCCTGCACCACAATGCTGCGGGTAATGCCAACCACTGTGTGTGTTTGTCTCAAACAGTGTGGAGTGATTGTGTACGCAGTGCCATGTGTCATTTTGTCTGTTATTGTGTCGTGTGTTCTGCTGTTATATCATGCAGTGCTATGTGCATGTATGGTTGTGTATTGTCATTGCGTCTTGCTGTCTTGTGACTGTGGCATGTTGTCATTGCATCATGCAGTATCCTGTTGTGCTTTTTATAATTGTCAGGAATTAACAAATGTCTTCTGATCTGGAGAATGGCATTTAAGTTAATAGTTGTGATTTCAAAGCCACTGAAGTGTTGGATGCTATTTATGCTGGAAATAACAAACTGCCTTAAGTACAGTAGTGAGTGACATTTAACCGTGTGCCAATCATATTGAATGACATCTGGTGTGGGCTGTCCATGTTGTGTAACCCCACTTTGCGGTGGTGGCCAAACAATTTCAGATTGTGACCACATTCCCTATAATACTTAATTTTCAGTGCAGTGAGGCACTGATTGTTATCTCCTGTTCGTGTTATTTTGTACATTAGTACAGCAATACAATTACAGATTACCTGATAGCTGTGCAACATCTGAGTGTCATGTGCCCTGGACCTTTGTAACTACAAACTGGTCTGCAATCCTCTGATATGATGACAGGCTGCCACACACACTTCCACATCACAATTCTGCCTGTGTTTTCAGTATTCTTGTTTGAACAGACACTAAAGCATAAGGTAACCCTACACAGGCAGAATAAATCAATACAGGAAAAACTGCTATAGATGAATACGTGGACGTTTGCTATACAGTGTAGGTGTAAACATTAATTGGGAGCCTTTTACAGGTGTGAGAGAGAATGCATCAAAGCCTGTTACAGGCGTATGAATGAATAAAGTTGCTGGATGCCTGCAATAGGTGTATAAACAAATTATTGAAAGGGAGTGTGCTATAGATGTAGGAATGACTATAAATGGGAGTTTGCTATTGAGTAAATGGGAACTGCTAGAATTGTATGAATCAATTCTAGCCTGCTGTGTGTGTGTGTGTGTGTGTGTGTGTGTGTGTATATATATATATATATATATATATATGAGTATGTATGTATGTATATGTTACAGGTCTATGAATGGGTGGAATCCTGCAGCATATGCATTAGTGGGCGTAAACTGCTACAGGTGAATGAATGGGAACCTTGTCTAGGTGAATGAATGAAAAAAAAAAAAAGTGCTTCTGGTATATAAATGAGACAGCGGGAGCCTATTATAGATGAATGGGTGGGAGCTTGCAGTAGATTAATGGAAGGCTGCTATAGGTGGGAAAGTGAATAAATGGGAACCTATAACAAGTATACAAATGAATCTACAGACATAGTTCTCTTGTTATTAAAAATGTTTCATGCACTGAACTTTTAGAAACGGAGTTCTATTGTCGTGCTGGTCAAAACAGCACTAATTTCTTGGGGGGGAAGGGGGTGTTAAATTACCATTATGAGTCTGTGCATATATCTCAACTTTAAGGAGTTTTAAGCATATATCCTGATTTTATAAGTAATAGGGTAAATTACATTTTTTTGTTGTACAATAATAACATTCGTGGTATTGGTAAACTTTGCTGCCAGTGATCCTGTTTTCACATAGACTTAGAATTAAGTTCCACTAACAAGTATTAACTTACAAAGCTTTAGGTACCTGTGCAAACTGCTACATTGTAACAAACATAATTTTAATTGGGACGGAATGGGCGGCTGTGATACTATACCCCCTATTTTCTCTTCACACCCGCAGGCCCCTAATCAGGGAAAGTGCACTGTCAATAACCATATTCGACGCACTGTGCCAGCATCTTAAGGGTGAATTCACGATCTGTCACGTTGCTGGGTAACTCGCCTGATCCAACATTAACTGCCATTCAAGTTAATGCCAGTTAACGCCGGATCGCATACGGTATCGAACAATGGACCCTCGGTAATCATGCGGTCCTCGGGGACTTTACTTGTGGACCCCAACCCAGCAGCCCACTCTCCCTTTTATACTCAGTGCAGAGGGAGAGGAGATGTTGCTGGTGTGGATTGTAGCTTCTCCACATTTCCTCAGCTGCTCCTGTCCTGTGCACCATATATGTGTGGGTAATGTGCGGCTCTTTTGTGGTACAGTATATCATGTTGCCTACCACTACTCTGAGTAGTTAAGTAAGTCTATTTGTCTATGAGCGTGTGAACTGGTGGAGCTGTTAAGATGGGATCTGTAGCTTGCTGGAGCAGGCAGAGCTAAATGAGATGCTGGAAGGCAGAAATTCCTGCAGCTACCTTTTCCTTTCCTCAAAAAGGCAGAAGTATCTGCTGCAGATTACACAGCAGAAGTCTAAATGAGGGAAGTAGTGTATCATTAATACTGATGTAGAGCCATAGTTCCCAACCTTTTTAACATTGTGCACCCCCTGTAGAAAATATTTGTTAAGCGAACCCCGAATATTAATCTGATTGCTTATCAGACTATTGCTAACAAAACAGTTTGACCGATCCCAGACAGTAGTGTCCTGAGCCTCAGTGCGTGCAAGCAGCATGGGTAGTATAGCTGTTAATCATTGCGGGAGCTTTCAAAGTCACGCCAGACAATATCTTGCTATTGTGGGAAGCCACTTCGGATACTCCTTCTGCAATTGACCACCCACGCTAAGGGGCAGTTTGTGCTCTTACTGTGTGCAGTTCCTACATGAACCCACTATACTGCCTGGGATCCGCCATTACTGTACATGTTATTTTGAGTGAACACCATGGAGAGACACCTTACGAACCCCTAGGGGTTCTCTGACCTCTTGTTGGGAATTGCTGATATAGAGGACATCTTTGAGTAGCTGTATTTTGTAACCTTTGTTAAAACAGTTGTACCGGATAGTGTATTTGTTATACTATCTTTAATATCTCTAGGACTTCTTTTTCTACTTCAATATATTAGTTGACTTGGTTCATTTCCTACCCCCCTACAAGCAGCAAAAAAATCAGTCGGTGAGAATGCACCTTTTATCTTCATCTACTTAAGTTTGAATGCAATGACCTTTTGTTCTTAAAGGTGCAATTCCACATAGATGGCCAAAAAACGACCTTTTCTTGATTCCCTAAGCAAATCTAACCATACTACTAGCAAGGGTTTGGTTGCATAAATAATAATAATAAAAAAAAAATACAGGTTGTATTTCTTAGACGCCTCTGAATAGGGAAGTAGTTGTCAGTGTTTATTTACCCTAATCCCACCCTGTGCTTATCGGAGAACCAATACAAGTATTGGGGCAGATAAATAGGGAGACACTGGCTATACAAGCACACATAGGGTAGTAGCCAGGGAAAGTCGAAACCCTCCCAAGATTCGGCTCAAAATGTTTTCCTAGTATGTATGTCAGATTTGGGGAGAAAAGGCTTTGATTACCCAGATGTGAACCTTAAACATGACACTAGTACAGTTTTTAGTCCACGACAGTATTGCACCTTTAAGCTTTTCTTCTGGATAATGGAACCATGTTTATAACATTACAAATCTTGATATAGGTATTTATCATACCTACACCATTCTTCTATCAGTGTGTGTACATATTGAGGTCATTGGGTTTTTTCCTATGTAGTCTTATTAGGGATTTCTCATGGTTTTGGGCACAACGTTGGCTCATTAAAACTTTTCGTGGTTACGTAAAATATGCTGCCGCCAAAACTTTTCGGGCGCGTTTCTGTATTTTTTGTTTTGTTTCATACAGTGGATAAAATGCCTTAAAGTATTGGTACTGTGTCTGATTCAAACCAAAACTAAACCTGTTGACCCTTTGGGTGGCCTATGACGCAGCCACTATGTCATGGCTCTGGCACCCCAGGGGCTGCGCCATTACCTTTTTACGGCTAGTTTGCCCGTGTTGATCGAAAAACAGAAGCAAAAGATACTGTGAGTCGAAGTCATGTGATCGCGATGTGCCAGCGGGAGAATCCCCTCTGGCACCGAAAAGGATATTGGGAGAAAAGCTCTCTTGACCTCATTTTAGAAAGGTTCATACAGTCTTCCAGCTCTAAAATTAAAAAGGAAAAACACCTTATTTAAAAAACAAACAACCTAAATGCTTTTTAAATAAAGTATATATGCTTCAAAAATAATACAGTCCGCTTTATGAAGAAACAAATAAATGCTACTCTGTGCTTATAAATAAAAATAAAGCACAGGTGTTCCCTAGATCTTCATACCATCTCTCTAACGTCTTATGCTGTAGAAAACTTAGATTTCACACTATTTCTTTGCATTTGCAGTGGTAAAGTAGCTTTCTACTTTTAAGCTGACTTGTTAATGATTGAATGGAAGTTATATCTTGGGTCCTATCCCCTTGAAGTATAATTTGAGTGTCCATGTGCTGGTCATCAGTGCCTTCGTCTTGTGCATTTGTTTAGATACTAGATGAAAGCAGCAGTCCGTGCTGATTGCAAAAGAACAATGTTTATATTTATTTTAAGAGATCTCCTCTTGCCCTTTCAGGGAATGTTTGTATTTTTTTACGTCCTGTGCTTCCTTCAGGAGAGGTGAGCAGTTGAAATATTAGGTGTCTGGGAGGGCAAGATGGAGCTCTCCCAGAGCCGTGTGCACTCATTGGTTACCATGTTAACCTCAGACAACAGTAGCATTGTGTGTTCTACTTGTAAGCTCCTGGGGGGTTATTGCTGCTTTAAACAATCCAAACAATGGTATTTTGACCTCTGTTTTCTTTTGGGTTGTATATACGGACTACAAATAGAATGATTTCAGCTTGCCTTCTGTTGTTAGTCAGGCTATTATTATCATTATTATTATTAATAATATTGTTTAGTTGTTAAGCGCCAACACATTCCGCAGCTCGGTACAATGGGGTTACAGAGAAAGTTAATTTATATAAACGGCTGCATACCAAATAAGGACAAACATGCATGGTGAAGGGGGGTTTTCATTGTTTCATCCACAGGTAATAGTCTTGGTGGCATGCATCTGTGTATCTCCTGTATTATCATTTATTTCTTGGCCACCATAACATCCTGCAGTTCCATACAGGGGTTAAGGACAAAATATGAATATAGAAATCATACAGAAATGGTTTAATAGGTATTGTATCCCTACTCCAAAGAGCTTACAATCTACATTGAGTACTATGAGGATTGTGGGGCTCCTAGTATACCAGGAGTAAATGTTTTGGCAGTCAATTGGCCAAGTTCCTTATTTCAGCTGCATGCTATTCCGTGTCGGCCTGTATCACACATGACAGCTGCTCACCAGCTAGTACTAGAAGCGAAACTACTCCCTGCAGAGAAATTTTGCCTAAGGGCTTAAAGGGACAATCTATCCATGGACCAACGTATACTAATGGTAGTGACATGCTTTTAAAGAGTCACATCTGGGTGATTTGAAGGTTATTTTATTTATTTTTTAACCAGAATTTGAAACCTATGTGTATCTTTGACATTCTATTTTGTTTTTAAAGTTATTTTATAAACATGGTGCCTTGTTGGTCCTTCCATACCACCTACTCCCTCTCCCTCCCTTTTTTGTTACTTTATAAACATGGTGAACTGAGATTTACAGTAGGAGGGGTTAGATTTCCTCTGGTGTCTCCCTTTTTGTCTGTCACTGTGTTCAACAAGTGTTAGGCCCGGGCCATAGAGGGGTGAGGCGATCCGAGCCGCGCTGAGGCTCGCCTGCTGAAATCTGGGCTATTTCATGCCCATACAGGCGAGCCAGCGGGCGCGATCGGAGCCGGGGGGAGGTGGTTGGAGGCGGGGCAGTGACGTCGCTGGGCCAATCGCCCGCGATGCACTGACGTCGACGTCACGGCGCAGTGACGTCGACACTGCTGTGCTGTGATTGGAGGTTTTCAGCCGACAGCGCGCTGACAACCAGCTTGGCGCTCGGCTGAAACCTCCATCTCGTTAGCACGCGTGCGGACGCTCGCGTGATCCCCCTCTCAAGGCATCCTCATTGAGGATGCAGGGGCTCAGCGCGGAGCGTCCGCACGCCTCAGCACGGCCTGTCCATCTATGGACTCGGCCTTAGAAGGGGGCTAATTACATGGTGACTTTATCTACTCCAGAGATGCCAAAAAAGGTTAAATATTTACTGTCCACATGGGTGAAAGATACATTTGTTTACAAATGTTTTTTTTTTTTGCTAGCCACATGACATTGTACATTTAAAAGTACAGTACTATTCTGGACTAAACTGAGCTAGTGGCAAGTTGAAGGGGTTACATCTGGTTTATTCATTGCATATATACATACATACATACACAGACAAACAAGTTTATTATAGTTTCTGTAGTTTGATCATATCATCAAAGTTGGAACTTTATCTGCTACCTTAAGGCCTCGGGCATGGTCAGCGCTGAGGCGTGCTTACCAGTGAGCCCCTGCAGCCGCAATGAGAGCGGCTTTAGCAGGGGTTCGTGCACGCTTCCGCAAGCGTGCGGAAGCGTGGGTCTTAAGAAAATTTTAGATTCAAGCGCTCCCGGGAGCGCAGGGGCGGTCACGTGAGCGGTTCGCCCAATGAGGGCGAACCAGCTCCGTGACGTCACTGGCCCGCCCCCGGACGGTGCGCTAACCAAGGCCAGGGAAAGCACCCGCTTTCCCTCGGCCTCAGCGTGTCTCCGCACGGGCTGAGTCACCATGGACTCAGCCTAAGTGTCATGTCACGGTTTATTGAGCAAGACTTGCTCTGCTTTTCCACAGGCAAAGTGTCCTAGTGTTCCGCCTTTTTGACAGGGAGGGGGCTAGGAGTGGAAGGTACTTAACACACTTTTCTGAGAGGCCTGTTGTAATTAAACAAAATGTTCTTGGTTTTTAAACACAATAAAAGTGTTTTAATTTTTTTTCGTGGTGAACTAATTAGGACTGTCTCAGAAATCTTGCTCTGCATATTTTCTGTGCTTGGAGCTGTGCTAGATCATCAATTCATGGATGCAAACACAGGACTAGCTGTATGCATGTGTGCGCGCACACACATACGTCCTTAACAATTGAAGTGTGATGAAGTACAGTATTACTAGGTAGCAATCTTTTCTTTGTAAGCGGCATTTCAAAATAATAATAATAATAATAATTTACACTATGCACAAGTGCATGTCATTTCCCAGAATCCCTAGCTGCATTGGAATCATAGTATGCTAGGAGTTAATGGTGAAAAGCAGGGTTGCAGACCTGTCTGGGACATGTGAATGTGCTCATACGTGATATTTTTTACACAGAATTCAAACCCAAGGTAAGAGGATCCTTCAGAACTGAAACACATTTTTAACTCCGGGAACCCTCTAATTCTTGGCTTTTTTTAAGTTGCCGGTTTACTTCTTGGATGTTCAAATATGATGCCCACAGTCAGCCAATAGGAAGCCGCCACGTCATCCGTCTGCTGCTTCTTATTGACCTGCAGGATTTGGCGGCTATTTTGATTTCCTTAATCGGAGTTGAAACGCTGACAACTAAACGGTAAATATCTCGGGATAGTTTAGCTCTGGGGGACCCCCTGGCTCTTAAAATTCTGTAAAAAATATTGTAAGTATGTAGAGCAGGGGTAGCCAACTCCAGGCCACCAACAGGTCAGGTTTTCAGGATATCCCTGCTTCACCATGGATGGCTCATAAGTGGCTCAGTCTTTGACCTGCTTTTTGTGCTGACACTTGGATGCACAGGGTGGGGGGGGGAAGGGAGCGGTATTGTCAGGAACACACCAAAAAATAAAAAATATACACAATAATGGTGCAGTATATTAAAACAGTGGGGGAATGGGTAAATCTTGGCTCTCATGCAATGCCTACTTACAACAGGTCAAATAAAAGCAGGCAGTGGTCTGACTCTGTCAGAAGGATGTAGGTTCGGATTACAGCAGAGATGGGAATCTGATGGTATATAACTTCATGCAGGATGCTTTCAGGGTATATCGACTCAGATGCACGCAGAGTGGCATAAGAAAGAGAAACGGACCATAGTACAGATCACTAAGTACAAATTTATCCAATCAAAAACAGGGTGCAAAAAACGTACTTACAATAAGTACTTTAAAGATGTTCACGTAGCAGTATCGTGAGACAGTAGAGGGCTCTTTCACGATGATAAGCTGGCTGGATGTCTTCCCTTAGCTCCCACCTCTCCGTCGCGGTATGGCGTCTGACGTCAGTTCCGGCAACACGGGTGATGACATCCGGTAGGCAGCGGGGAAGATGGGTCTCAGCAGATCGCTTGTGTGGACAGCAGGCACCTCACACGTCTTCACGCTTCACGTGCCTGCTGTTTACACAAGCGATCTGCTGAGACCCATCTTCCCCGCTCCCTACCGGATGTCATCACCCGTGTTGCCGGAACTGACGTCAGACGGCAATACCGCGACGGAGAGGTGGGAGCTAAGGGAAGATATCCAGCCAGCTTATCATCGTGAAAGAGCCCTCTACTGTCTCACGATACTGCTACGTGAACATCTTTAAAGTACTTATTGTAAGTACGTTTTTTGCACCCTGTTTTGATTGGATAAATTTGTACTTCGTGATCTGTACTATGGTCCGTTTCTCTTTCTTATGCCACTCTGCGTGCATCTGAGTCGATATACCCTGAAAGCATCCTGCATGAAGTTATATACCATCAGATTCCCATCTCTGCTGTAATCCGAACCTACATCCTTCTGACAGAGTCAGACCACTGCCTGCTTTTATTTGACCTGTTGTAAGTAGGAATTGCATGAGAGCCAAGATTTACCCATTCCCCCGCTGTTTTAATATACTGCACCATTATTGTGTATATTTTTTATTTTTTGGTGTGTCCCTGACAATACCGCTCCCTTTCCCCCCCCCCCCCCCTGTGGATCAAGACTACTCCTGTAAGGAATCAGTACATATTCCTTGGAAGGTGGAGAAGTGTGTTTTTCTGGGATACACACCATTCCTAAGTATTGTATTTAAAAAAATTTTGTTATCACATTTATACTCTATTAAGGTGTTTATGAGCGCCGATACAAGTCATTTGGTTGCACTGACACTTGGATGGCCATAAAATCTGAATTGTTGGGGGGGGGGGGGTCTTGTTGGCCACCCGTGATATAGAGTCTGTGTGTCACAGGTACATACCCCTACTCTCCCAACATTCCTAACAAAATGCTGACTCCTAAAAATTCTGTCTGGTGTGTGTATGTGTGTATATGTATATATATATATGTGTGTATAATATATATATAACCATCATATTTTAAGTTATGATGGGTGAAAAAGGCAACAAGAAACCTCCACCGTATAGCATATAGCTAATAAAAAGATCACTTGTGAGCATATTCACATGTCTAGACAGGTCTAAGGCCTCGTTCAGGGTGCCAGAGGCAGGAGTTGGAGGGCATTTCAAAATAATGATCTTTTTATTTGCTGTATGCTATACGGTGGAGGTTTCTTGTTGTCTTTTTCAGCCACCATAACTTAAAATATGAAGGTAAATCCTACAGCCTTGAAAATTGCAAAGTCAGTACAACCAACCTGTCATGATAGGCTTGCCAGTCGTGTAATAAAGGGGTCAACCCCCAGTTGGCAGCCCCTACAATCGTGCAGGATGCGAGGGGTTAATGGAATCGTATACATGAATTTCTGCAGTCCCCTGCTTCAGCACAAAATGTATTCCCCTTTGTTTTATGTGTTCCCGCCCTGTGACGTGATTGCACCAAACATCTACACTGGGATCAGGCCGGGAGGGAAGGGGTTAACTGTGTTTGAATGTTTATGGCCCTGTGTTCCCCTTTGCCTTTTTGGCCACCATTTGCAGTGACATACAGAACACCATGTATTCCTATGCAGACGTTACAAGGCTGTTGCAATTACTGCTGGTTTTGAAATGTGGTTTGTGCAACGTGAGGTTTTAAAACCCAATATTGCTATCTCCGGTTCCGTGATAGCTGCAAGTCTGAAATTTGGCCACGAGGCACAGACCCCGAGTCAGGATTGCATGGCAGGTTTCAGCCCTCTCAGATTAACCGAACAGAGTATTTTTGATATATATAAATTGTGATATATTTCTGTATAGTCTGGGCTACCCAATTAGCCCATGAAAGTTCCTGGCCATGTGGAATTGTAATGAGCCATCAGGCGCAGATGAGTCTGCGTGCTTTGTCCGGATCAAGGCTTCAACCCCCAGATTGAGTGTGCAGGGGGGAGAGATAGCAGGATCTGGTTGTGTATGTTTAGGTGCTACAAATCACACCTCCAGTCAGCCTTTCCTCTGTGAAGAAATACAGACGGCAGACTCAGAGGCACCAGGCTTAGGAGTGGGGTGCACTAAATGGGACTCTGACTGACAGTATGTGCACATGTCACACCTACTAGGGGGCATGTACCAGCTTGCTCCCACGTGAGCTGGCAAAAGTTAATTGGGTCCAGATAATTGTTCTCCAATACCTGGGTCCCAATGTTAAGGAGTAGAGACTAACATCTATTTAAGTGACTGTAAGCCCCTCTACCCAGTTGTCTTCGTTTGTATCATGTATTGCTGAATTGATTGCTAGCCTGAATCCTGGCTACTTCATGGTCCCCTTCCTAAGTAAGTGTAAATATTCCGTTTGTTATTTGTCCAACATTGTGTGTCCACCTTATTTGAAGGAATAAAATCTCTTTATCATATCACAGTCGTATTCAATTCAACCCAATAATTATGTGTATATTATAACCCTGTAAATTATCGTGACAGGCTTATAAAAAAACTGGTGGCAGCGGCGGGACTGAATTGAATCTGTTACAGTTTACTGTGGGACTCTGTAACGCAGTGGGAACGCGTGAAAAGTGCGAGTCGTGACACAACGTCTCACTGATGAGATCCATTAAGGTTGAAATATGTCTGTGAATGGTTTCTCTGGCTTTGCATCTGATTCCCACACTGTGCTTAAAACTGTGTTAACAGAGAGCATTACCGCAGGTGTGCGCAAAGTTTTTAACTTGCGCCCCCCCTGCCTCTTTACCTTCTGCCTTGCGCCCCCTCTCCTCCTTGGCTCCGGTGTCAAATGACATCACGGGGTCATGTGACATCACGTGACTCCGCTGCATCATTTGGTGTCTGTTACCATGGCGACGCATCGTCAAAGATCAGATAAGTGAAGCTGCAGAGGTCTCACGCCCCCCCCCCCCCCCGGCACTTAATTTAAGTGCCTTGGGGGAGAGTGGGACCTCTACCCGCCGCGCCATGGCAGAATAGGTACCTGACAGCTCCGCTGTGGAACAAGCAGGAATACAAGGGGGAGCAAGGGTTAAACAGATTTCAGCAGTCTTCAGGTCAGACAAACCTCAAGGGTTAGAAAAGCCAGGAGGGCGGGGGAAGGGGAGAAAATGAATGGGAACAGTATATATTAATAATACTTACACGGCCTAGTGTAAGTACAATCACATCAAGAGGTATCTGTCACAGTCCAGTACTCATACCCCGGTCCGTACATCAGAGGGGCCGGATAACTGGAAGGTAGGGCAAAGGGAATCCTCGCTCTGTTCCTCTATCCTCTATCCCCGCGTCTCCCACGTGGAGTACACGAACAGATGGAGAGGCAAGTATTTTAGTAGAAAATCGCCAATTTAATCAATAATTGAAAAATATAAAGGCAAGGCACTCACATCACAACAAAGTCCTGGTCAGCACCCGTAATGCGGGCGCAAGTCCTACAGCTGCAGTCCCTGCTGTTTAACCCTTGCTCCCCCTTGTTTTCCTGCTTGTTTCTCCTGTCCAGGGTTTTGGATAACCCCTATTGGGGTTGTAGCAGAAGGGTTCATCAACTTAGGTTTTTTAATAAACTGCCTAGGGGTATTCGTCACCATCAACTGGTAATATTTAACCCTTTCTTTCTCCTTGGGGTTCCCTATTGTGGAGATTAGCACCAAGGTTTTTCGTTGTTTTTCTTGGGTCCGCTGTGGAAACCGCAGCTCTAGAGCGGATCTCCTGACACTTTCCCTCCTGAGGACCGGGTCTTGTCTATCTTCTCACTGCAGACCTCTCGAACCGACCGCCCCAAGCCCGCCTCTTAATGTCTCACTGCCATAATGCTCTTTGTGGGGATAGGCCTGAAGACTCCAGCGTAGGCCAGCGCCATTTTGTTTTGCCTTGTGTGGGTCAAGCATCCAGCACCCCATGGGGGATGTAGAATGGTTGGCCGGCCCCTCGCAACATTGGTGGACCACTGACCTTGAGTAGAGATATCCCTGTTGGTTTGCTTTTGAAGGGGTAAGTGACCCAAGACTGGTATGTCCCTGCCAAAGCTCTGCTAACAATCTGTGCTCTGTTCAGCTGCTGGCAAAACACCCAGGGTGCTCTCTATATCGGTCTCCAGGTCTGGATTGGTGTCCGTGGGGTGCACCCTGTGGCAGGTTCCAGGGTCCGCTGCGCCCTGGAATAAAGGCTCTGGTTCTCTGTGATCTCTCTGGCAGCACAGTCCTCAGTGCTCCAAGACAACCTTGTGCAGCACCCATTTAAACCTCCTTGATGAGCCAGGTGGAGACTTGTTAATTAACTCTAGCTGCAATTAAACAGCTCCTTGCTGGCATCATCCACTACAGACAGGCTTTAGGTTTGCTGCCTTCTTAAACCCGAGAGAGGCCCTGTCACATCTTACAATGATGTCACAGCTTTCTATTGGCCACCGATGGCAAGCTGACCGCAGTGAACATATTGAGCATGTATTTTAAATTAATAATATATTGTATTGTGATTTAAAGCATGTTTTGATAATTAATTGGTGCAACACATTGCATTGAATTATACGGCTGCGCTTCTAGTGCCGGCGACAGCGACTTGACGGTGATGTCACGCTGCGGTTGCTGGCAAAATCAAATTGGCTTGACTTCCAGCGCAATCGCATCGCTTCTTCTACAAGCGCACGCGACGGCGGCAATACGTGTGTTTTGCCGTGCCATCGCCGGCCCTATAAGCGCAGCCTAACACAACACATTGCAGACCTATCCTACCTCTTCTTTTTTTTTTTTTTTTTTCAATTTTTTTTATTATTTTTCAAGAGAATGACATCTTATAAACAAGTATTCACGTACAACTGTTACAACTTCAAATTTTACAGCGAAATGAGGTAATAAACGTTACATTCCACCATCAGTCGGATTTGGTTGTCTTCATTCCCTACATATTTAGTTTACGCCTGTTGTAATTTACAGAACTTTTCTTATTTTATTTTCATTTTTTTTTTTTTTATCACATCTTAGGGAAGCGGCCGCTTCCATGGATGTCACTCTCAGAGAGATTCAAGAATAGAAGAGAGAAAAGCAAGAAGGAAGAGGGTGGGGAAGGTGGGGAGGGGCTATCCTACCTCTTCTAACACGAGTGTGACCTTGTTTATAACTGTTACATACACCCATAATCCTATTATCTCTTGCTGTCCATGAAATGTCTGTAAATTGAATGTATTACCAATGTTCATTTAATGCAACCATGTGTTAATTGTATTATTTAAGTAATAATCCCCGAAGAACAGGGCATTACTGGCCAATAATGCCCTGGCTGGAAGAGTTGAAGGCCCGAGTCAAAGCCCAATAATGCCCTGTTCTGAGGGGATTATTACTATTATAGGCTAAATGTAGGCTTATTTAATAAATAATAGACACTTTTGTATAGTTAAATAGATTTTTTTATTAAAATAAAATGGTAAATACATGAAATTACCTCTATATATACGCTTACACTGCAGATATCTATATCCACACACTGCCGCCCCCTCTGTGTACGCGCACACGCACATGCGTGCGCGCACACACACACACACGAGCTCTAGACACACAACACAGCACCTCCTCTACACTCAACACAGCACCTCTACACACACACACGCACACACGCGCTGCTACACACACACACACACACACACACACACACACACACACACACACTGCTGCTACACACACACTGCTGCTACACACACACACACACACACACGCTGCTGCACACACACACACACACACACACACACACACACACTGCTGCTGCACACACACACACACACACACACACACACACACACACACACACACACACACACACACACACACACTTTTGCTACACAAACATGCTACACCCATATACACTGCTGCTGACACTGACACACACACACACACACACAAACTGCAGCCACAAACAAACTGCAGACAGCCACTTACTACTTTGCAGACTTCCCCCCAATTCAACTGAATCTGCTCAGAAAATCTCAGTCAGCTCGGGAGGGGGAGGTGTGAAACTGTGTCTGATACTTTTTGACCAATCCCCTGCTCGGTCTCAGAGCTGTTACTTAATTTGAACCAATCCCCTACCCTGTCTCAGCTGTTCTGATAGCTGATTTACTGGAAATAAACAGATTGAAAACGGCACTTTGCATGCTGCTAAAATTCCGGGCATTACTGATTGGTTAAAATTCCGGGCATTATCCAATCAGAGCAGGGTTTTCAATAATGCCCTGAATTTTACTGCTTTTGCCTATAATTCCTGGTAAAACATTTTTATAAATAAAACGTGAGCAAATTATCACTCGGGTTCAACGATATTCCTATAACTCTGGTATAGAATATAAAAGAATTGAACAACACTAATACCTAAATTGCATACAAAAAAGCGTTTCAGCGTAAAATACCCGTGAGCTAAGTGTGCCTACTGCACTAGTAATTGTAATGAATGTGCATACAATGAATAATATCAACCACTAATAAAGTGAAAATATCAAAACAGTGATGATTCCCTGGAGTGGTGTAAAACCCTTAATAGTAATGGCAGCCAAGAGGAAATGATATACAAGTTTTCCCAAACTTGTTACAACAACTGATAAACAACAAAGCAGATCCCTGGTGCAAAATGATACTGTATTACCAGTCCCAAGAGTCCATGAAATAATCCATAGCCAAAGAAGGTAAAACAGATCCTGGTATGTCCTTTGAGGTGTTCTCCTATGATTTAAAGCTGCAGTTCAGTCTTTTTTTTTTTTAAATTAATTTTTTTACTTCAATAGTTTCATGTGGGCAATCTCTAATTACCTAAAGAACTCTATAGCTGCAGGTCAATTCTTTCTCCATGTATTGATCGGCGAAATTTGGTGACATAATTAGTGAAGGGATCTGTTTATATTCTGCTTCTGTCTCTCAGTGGAAGCTCATGAATATTCATGAGCACTCCTGCACTGACATGTGCTAGAGGGAGGGCAGGGCTGACAAAGCGGTGTGCCAGGGCTTATGACAGGACATGAAGGGGCAGTGCCTTAGCAAATGGCTGTTAAAATAGAATACAAGAAAATTGGTCTTTCAAAGTTGTTTTTTTAAAAACAGAAAATGCTAAAAGTATTTTTTCTTACTACAGAACTGATTTATTAAAAAAAAAACCACACATGCAGGATATTGACTGAACTGCAGCTTTAAAACAGCGAAATCAGACCATAGCCCAGTAATCAGTCAGCAGAAAAAAATACTCCCATACGGGTTTGAAATGCCTTCTTACAGCATTCACAGTGGTTAAGGGCAGTGGATATAATCTGTGCTTTAACCTCCGGTCGTCTGGCTGAATCCACGAATCCCACGTAGTTCACGGCAACGATCCTCAATGTAGTCCCTCACACCAGTCACCAGCAAATGTTAACCCCAAATAATGAAATAAACACAGCGTGGTACAGTGGGGACAACTTTAATAAAAAGCGCAAGACCAATTTAACACTTACAATGTGCCAGATCTTGTCGCATAATAACAATTGCCGAAACGTTCTATCTTTACTTGAGAAAGACCACACAGTTGGTTGAAAAGTTGTGTTTAATGATTGAATAAATTCTTCTTTTGACAAATTCCGCTGTGCCCTGGAACATCTATTTTTCATATCTCTATCTGGGAAGGGCACTGTTCCCAATGCCAAAACAAGAAATTGGAATCCCAGCTCTATTATAGGATCATCTATACACTAACCTATATACGCTATGCACAGTGATGTCCCTCCACAGTGAACTTCTCTCAGGAACCTAACCGCAACAACTTTTTCCCTCACTATATACTGTATACAGGCAGTCCTCGTTTTACAACGCTTCGCTTTACAACGAATGGCTTATCCAACACTATGCAATGCATACCTATATTCATTTTTACAACGCCAAAATGGTTTATCCAACGCTCTTACGACGCTTTGCAACGTTGTGTATGTGTGTATATATATACACATTCACATAAACAACGTTGCAAAGCGTCGTAAGAGCGTATATATATAATATACTATATAATATTATATTATACTATATAATATATTATTTATTATGTTATATTATATATATAATACAGTATATACACTATATAATGTGTGCGCTGCATATGTTATTGCCTGCATAAAATATTTTGTGTATTTTAGCATTAAAAATGCCTTCAGGAACGGAACCTTTCATTTAAACAGTGTTCCTATGGGAAAATGTGTTTCCCTTTACAACGCCATTTTGAGTAACGCATTGTGTCGGATAACCGAGGACTGCCTGTACACTAATGTGATGTCACTGTCACCTGGTAGAACTGGGTGGGGCTTACTTTGTGAGAGATGTTTTTGCATAAGTATGAGCTACCCGAGTAAGGAATACATAACATTCTAATGCTTTGCGGTAATCCCTAAGTAACAGGATGATGCTGAGAGGGCACACTTAACCCTTTCATTACACTTACGACATTCTCCTAACCTAACAAGGGCTGTGACCGTCATGACATTTTTGCTGGTTTCCTCTGGACTTTAGGTACACCAGACGCCGGTAGAGGTGACCATGATATAGGTGGAAGAGTACTGTCCTGTTATGTTCCCTTCAGCAGGAAATACATTGTGGCAACATAATTGCCACCCAAGCATTCAGTCACAATCCTGGCAGTCCAGTAGCATTGATGTTATGTCTTCAGACTTCCAGCATCAAAAGGATTAAGTGGCACGTTCTTTCCTCTCGCTCACTCCTCCTCACCTTTTTAACTTGGGATGTCTTTTCACTTTGCTGCAAGAACAGAATCTACTATGGTTCTTTCCCCTCATACAGAGGTAAAAGGAAGGGTTCACAGTGTAGTGTAGGACCTGCATTAATTTGGTTATACCTTGACGTTGGTTTGCAGGCTTATGATGCTTTTGGCCAAAGGGTTTAACTAAATAACCAAGTTATTATTATTTATTATTATTATTGAAGTATTTAAACTTTATACTTATTACCAGTGTTCGACAAATCTATACATTTGCTCGCCCCGGGCGAGTGGATTTAACCCCCGGGCGAGTAAATATTGGCCCAAGCAGCACACGTTTGGTACTAGGTGGCGAGTAGATTTTTTTGTGTGGCGAGTAGATTTTTTGGTGATTTGTCAACCACTGCTTATTAACATATATGTTTTGTCAATTGGATGTAGCATTGGGCACCCCTGTCTTTTGTTGTATGCATTTGCCACGCTCAGTAGCACTCTTTTTGACATAAATATATATTCTTGATGTGGTGGGGGGTGTATGACTTTGAGCTAGCTGGGAATGTGTGTGTTAGTCCAGTAGCATTGATATGTCTTCAGACTTCCAGCATCAAAAGGATTAAGTGGCACGTTCTTTTCTCTTGGTAATATATATGATCTTTAGGAGGCTGTCGGGCTATTTGGATTTTGCGTGAGGCATATGAACAAGCTCTGTAATTTTGTTTTCTGTACTATAATATATACTGCAATTTTTTTTTATATCAATTTTTTTGTACCCTCTATTTTAATGTATCCATCGGATGAGTTGCAAATTCTAATTTTTGTGCGGGGTTGTTTTCTCTTTCAGCCGTCGGCAAGATAAGTTTGCAGGAAGAACTGGATCAGATACTGAAGGAGAGGATCATGGTTTTGGACGGTGGTATGGGCACCATGATCCAGCAGCATTCCCTAACGGAGGAATGCTTCAGAGGGCAAGAATTTGTGGACCACCCCAAACTTCTAAAAGGAAACAACGATCTTCTAAGCATCACTCAGTCGGACATAATATACAAAATTCACAAGGTATTGGCGAAATCTATGGCGAAATTTGTCAACTGTTTTTACCTCGACAAATCAAATGTCTGCATGGATTGTAACATGTAGGTTTGTGAAAAAAGGAAAAGACGGTGTATAAATAGCGCTAATGAAAGTGAGTGAATGGTGACCCCTCTATAGGGATTAACCCCCTAGTGGCGGGCTAGGCTGCCTGGTGGAAACTGATTTGTACAAATCAGAGTGGAACATAAAAACAAAAGAAATACCGGCGCCTTATGAGTCCAATGTAGTAACTGTCCTGGAAGTCCAAAACGTGAGGAGAAACGTCCAAAGGAGCAACCAATCAATTCGTAGACCGTCGGATGGTCAGATGCGACTTTCTCCATGCGTTGCGTAATATGAAATGAGATAAAGAAAAATATAGTGCAACATAGCCAGCACAGGATCAATTGATCAAAAACAATGACTAACACGCCTACATGACGATACAAAACAGACAAAACAAACATAAGACATACAATAGCAAGGCTGAGAATAAAAGCTAATTTAATACAAAATAAAAAAATATAACATTGGAAATATGCGAGTGACAGAGAGACCGCCAATCCGATGGAGTAAAACCGGAGCCCTACTCACAGGATGGTGGATGTAAACAGGCAGTGGATATCGGCTGTGGAGAGATGTAAATCACACAGTAGCACGCCTATGAGCGTCAATTCATGAGTCAATTCACAGGCTTTGGAGACATTGCAAGTCTTTTCTCTTGGTGTACTTTTTACCTGTTCATTAATCCTCTGGATGCAGTCTGGACGTGGCTACTATGTCATTGGGTCTGTCAATCCAGGGGTTCCATGACGGTAGCTATCTCATAATGTTCCTGCTGGTTTTTGTAGGGTAGATAGCGCTCGAACGCTATATTTACTGTATGTGGGAGCGGATTAGGAGGAGCACTCCTGTCCCACTCCCTTTGTCAGCAGCGACAGAGCGATCACAAGCAATCGTGATGGTGCATGCCGGAGAGGCCGTGACTCTGATCCCGCAGCCCGTTCCGGCACTGAAATGGTTTAAATGTATTACTACCTGCAGCCTATCTTAACTTCACTAGGACTGATGCTATACATTTTCTCTGCTGTTGGTTAAAAAAAGTACTTACATGGTCAAGTGTTCTTTTTTTTTTTTTTTTTTCTCTTGCTTTTCGTTAGCATTCTTATAAAAGCCATTTTACACAAACCCATTGCTAACATTTACCAACTAGTGAGGCAGAAACTGGACACCAGCATACAGCATTTTGCGGTATATTGACCTCTAACAAATGACAATACAGAAAAATGTACATACACACCGGCATTAACGCAAACATCTTCCTATTCAACCTGTCCATTCAGTAAACGTGCCAGACAGTAAACATTTTGCGTTTATTTTTGCTACGCTAATAATATGGCCATCTTTTGAGAAAGTGATGAGTATGTATCTTATTATTTACCAATGGGAGTATAGGTGTTTTGAGTGTATCCTTCTTTACATTTATTACAGAACCACCTAATTGGTCTTTCCGTTTTCTTTATTTTTATGCGTGAGGACGCGACTCTCATAACTGGTAAAGAAAAACATTAGGGAAACCAAATACTTTATTCCCAAGAAGATGTTGCTATTATTATTATTATTATTATTCAAAAACAATGTATAGAGGAACCAAATAAATATGGTAACACTTTTGGTGCTGCTGCCACAACAACTTGAACATGCCATGTATTCCTTCTGAAATTCAGAACTGCAGGCACACGCTTCAACCTCTCAATTCGGTTTAAAAAAAGATATCCAAGAAGATACTTCTCTGAAACCGTCTGCATCACTTCTATTTGTCCGAATGATTGGGCCTGAAGATCAGCTTCATTAAGTCACTGTAAATCAGATTGCTGGCGAGGATTCCAGATAATCGAGCCGCAGACATGATCTCCAGTGAAGTTAACAAAAGCTGAAAAAAACCACAGAACGATACTTTTATTAGGCCCTGATAAAATACATTATGTCCATGTTGTTCGAGGTGAAGAGTGTATTTTATCATGGCCTAATAAAGTACAGTATTGCTTTTTTTTTCACCCTGATCTATGGTGCCATAAATATTTGCGTAAGCACAGAGTTCTGTGTTTTTTCAGCTTTTGTCAACTTCACTGGAGATCGTGTCAGCGGTTCGATTATGTGGAATCCTCAAGCAACCTGATTGACAGCAACTTAATAAAGTTGATCTTCAGGTCCAGTCATTCAGACAAATAGAAGTGATACAGATGGTTTCAGGTGAGTATTTTCTTGCATATCATTTTTTTATTTTTTTTGTCATTTTTTTTTAAAAACCCTATTGAGACGTTGAGTGAAGAGTGTGACTGCAGTTTTTGTACCTTGCTGAATTTCAAAGGAATAGATGGCAATCAGTACCATTATTTATTATTCATTATATTTTTGCCATGCAGAATACTCCGACCTCAAATGGTGGGGCATAAGGGATGGTAATGGTAGTTAGTGTAATCACAGGCTCTTATATCAGCACCTCAATAGCAACTCCAGGATGGCCACAAAACTGTTTAATATCTTGGTCTGACTTGAATTGTTGAGTCTGAGAATTCTCAGTGGTACCTTTTACTCTTGCACGATCGATTTAATGTTCTGTTTTACAATACAAGAAGTGCAAAGTCTTCTAGCCTTATTAGTCCCATGTGTACTGTTCAGATGAAGAAGAAACATCTGAGGTTTCAAAAGCTCTGTATACACTTCTACATCTATGAAATACTTTATGTTCACTCATTAAAAGGTAACTAATGGCAGAATCCTTACTTTGTCCTGCTGCAGGAATACTTGCTTTCTGGAGCCGATATCGTGGAAACAAACACCTTCAGCAGTACCAGCATCGCACAAGCAGACTACGGACTGGAACACATGGTTAGAATTCCTTTTGCCATAACATTGTCTGCAGGCGCCTGTAGCTTTCCTTGCAGTGGGCAAGTTACAGTTCTGTTCTAATGCCCATCACATATTACCTTGCAAAGGCAATAACATTTTTCCTTCACATTTAAAGTACAACATCTAAAGTAACACAAAAAAATCATCACTGAGCTATGTGTAATGCCTTCTCTAACATTTAAGTTCAGAATGTAACCTTGAATAGCTTTTGGCTTGAAAGCCTGTTTCCAAATACAGTAGCATATTACTGTAACTATTACACCAACAAAATATACAAATACATATACATTGGATTTAGGGCCAATTAATTGTACCTGACTGAGTGCCACATGAATTGGAAATATGTGAAATGATGAACCATACAAATATAATGTCCTAGCCAACCTTAGGACTTCCCAAATGACCAAGTATTTATCACTTGGAATATACAAATCTCTTCTTTGTAGATTGTAGTAGAATAATATAACCAGATCAAAATCAGAGTTGCATCCATATATTATTAACCTTTTTAAATGTCAATAAAGACTAAGACTGGTACCCGCCTCCCCCACCCCATTTTTGTTTGATCTATTTTGATTTCCAACCACTCGCAATGCTCGATCGTAATCAAAGCATATTCACAGTTAACTCCCCTGAAGAGCAGACGTCATTAATATACCTACTGTAGATGTGTCCTGGAAGGGGCTGTATTATTATTAAGCCGTTTTCTTACGCTAAAATGCAGACCTGGGCATAAGTTTTGCAATGATAATTTTACTAACAAGATGCCATCTTTTTCCAGGCATATCGTTTGAACAAGATTTCAGCGGAAGTAGCCAAAAGAGCAGCTAAAGATGTAACATCTGAGACAGGTGAAATTTCCTTTCTCGATTTAATGTTCTTTTTGATACTGCTTTGACCGTGATCATAATGAGCTTATGATTGTTATGGCAGGGCAGTGCATTCTAAGGCCGAGCTCATGGTTGTGGCGCGGGTGTGCACTCCTGAAGCCCCAGTGATGTGTGTGTTAGCTGCAGGAGATTGGGCGTGCGTGGCGAACTCTTCACGGAGCTGGTTCACCCTCATTGGCTGAGCCAGCTCACGTGATGCTGACATCACGCGACTGCAGCCCGAAATCTCAATTTGAGTTGTGGAAAAATGTAGCAGCGTCAATGCGGGCACTGGAGGAACTACCATAGGCAATCGGGTAAGAGTCCCGGAAGTGCGCGCGCACGTAACGAAACCGCCACCATGCGCTCGGCCGAACAACTGATGAATTAAAGCAGACTCTGGGGTTTTGCGTGATGGAGAAGTGCACACATTGAGACAGGACTAGGAGTGGAGTGAGAGAGCTTATTAGGGAGGCACATGAGGACGTTGGCTTGTTTTTCACGTCTGCACCTTATCCTGTACTGTGTTCTTCATAGATGTAATAGTGTGCACAGAGCATTGAAAACCTCACCGTTCTCTTCCAGCGACCCAGTTTTAAAAGCTCTGAATACACTACTAAATCTGCAAAGAACTCTCTTGTTGGGTTACTAAAACGTATCTCAATCAACAATAAATCTGCACTTATTTGACTGCTGGAACTGTCCTGTACATTAGTGGTAATGCCAGTAAACAACTTGGCGCTTCTTTCCTTGGAAATGTGATATCTGAGCGCTAGGAAAATGAAGGCAATGGAAAGAATGAATGCAGTGGTAATCCCAATGAGAGAATGATTGAGATTAGGAGAATTAACGTGATAGTGGCAAGACTTTATTTTACAAGTTACTGAGCTAGAGAGTAGTTCACAACTTTTTAAAATTATGCATCTGTATGAATCACCGTAATATGTTGCACTATAGACAGACATTGCAGACACAGTACATTTATCCCACCTGTAAATTCTCCATGTCTAGTGGTTTATACAAAGGTAACTTTTAGCTGTAAAAAAGCTGCGCCTGTGAGATTTCCTCCAAAGTACAGTAACTCCAAAACCGATTGTTACCCTGTGCTGTTAGTTGATTTGTTATGTAGCTTAGACATTTACTTATAAGCTGTCTTTATTTGTTCAGGCGTTAAGAGATATGTGGCAGGAGCCATGGGACCAACAAACAAGACCTTGTCTGTTTCCCCGTCCGTAGAAAGACCTGATTATCGTAATATTAGTAAGTACAACACGTCTTTCTGTGGGATCAGTGTTTAAAGGAAGAGAAAGCACAAGGTGGTAAACTCCCTTTACGTTCAGTGAGGATGTTTTGTTAAAAATGATGCCGTTTTCTTTTGTGCAAAACTATTTTTGACATGTGACCAGTACTGACTGGCATCTTATAAACCGGCAGGTACATTGATATAGTGAGGAATCGCACTGAAAAACAAATATAATGCTTCTATACATGGGCAAAAATAATATACAGAGGTGGTGCTACATAACCCTGAGGTCACTGTCCATGACCCACAAACAAGTACAAAAATAAGAAAATATTGTTGTAAAAAAACTTAGTGCTACGTCTAACCTGACATATTATATACTGTAGTTAAATAATTTTCTGTTTATAAGCCAGAGTCTTTTAGTTCAATTCTATGGCCAAAATTATTTAAGCCTACAACCAGTTAACGGTATGGCCGATCAGTAGGTCCTAACATTGCTGCACCTGCAAAAAGCTCTCATAACCTCTGTAACGGAGGGAGAACTGTCTTTAATAGACTGGTCATTCACAGGTGCTTAGCAAGAACTGCAATTAAAAAGGTGGGATGAGTGCGCTTGGAAGCAGAGAATGAGGGGTCACTAACCTCTAAGTTGCTCTGCCGACTGAAATTAACACACACAGCCCCTGTAAGCTCAGGACCAACAGAGGGGCCATACCATGATGTGGTTGTAGGCTTAAAATACTTTGGCCAAAGAATTGAACTAAATGACCCTTTGCTTATTAACAAGTATTTGACTATATAATATGTCAAGTTAGATGTAGCACTAGGCCTTTTTTTGTCTTATGTTGTATACATGAGGTCACAATCCTAGTAGCACTCTTTGACGCAATATATTTATGATGTGGTGGATTTGGGTTCTGAGCTTACAGGGGCCGTGTGTATGTTACTAATGCATCATACTGGGTTAGGTGTACAATGTTTCTTGGTCGGGAGGGAGGCTAACCCCGGAACCTCTTTGTCAGGTGTAACTATCCCTATGTGATGTAAAAATTAAATGCAAGCCCCCTTTTTTTGCTAAAATATTTTCTGTATACAATTGTCCTTTATTTTCTTCTTACAAGCAGGTAGACATGGGTCATTAATAGAAAAAAAACCAGCTAATTTTAACAAGACCATTAACTTTGTGAGCCATATAAAAGCATTAAGTGAAATGGTAAGCAAATTAAGATGGCTGTATCTAATATTGGTTGTATTGAACATATAAAGCGGAAGATTACCCTAAATTGTAAAAGCTTGCACATCTCTTGGGCTAGTCCAAGCCTCTTTGTGTATGTTGGTGTCTTTTAAATGTACAGTAGCTCCTATGTTTCAGTTCTGTACATCTATAATTATTCTACATGATTTGAGACTCTAATCTAAATACAGTGTAATTTGCAAGATTTGTCTGTGTGCCACAGTGTTGCTTATGTGGGGTTGGTGTGATGTAGGCATCATAATGCATTTCTGCAGTATTCTCTCATATCTGAGATTCAAATCCTAAAAGAATGTCAAACTAACAGATGAAAACGTAGCTTTCCTGTATTAACCACTTTTTATGGAAATCTGCATATTGTCCAGTAAGGGGGAAAAAAAACACAGGATAAACTGGTGCCTCAAGACTGCAGGGAGATTTTGGTATGATGACTTTGATTTCCCATTCTAGTCGGGCATGGGTGATTTTAGGCATTTGATGGGACAGTGACAGAATTCACCTTGTTGCTCCATTCTCCAGCTTTTGATGAGCTTGTGGAAGCTTATACAGAGCAGGCAAGAGGACTTCTGGATGGAGGAGCTGACATCTTGCTGGTAGAGACTATATTTGATACAGCTAATGCTAAGGTGAGTGACTATGTGTAAAGAAGATGCAGTGCCACCCACTCATTTTATTAGAACCTTTGACAAATAGGCATTATTTTTAAAAGGACAATCTCCCTTAGCAGCGGATATAACGGTTTATAAACAATGTTACTATGTAATTGGCTTAATTACACACATCCATTCCAAAGCAATTTCCACTTCTGTACCACAGGCATTTATACAGCCGTCTGTCTCATTTTCCTTACCGCACTTTCCTGAGGGTACAGGAAAAAACAGCTTGCGATCTGACAGACAAATTTAACATTAAAAAGGCAAATAATATAAACTACACACAATACATGTTTTTTTTAAAATTTATTTATTTATTTTTAATGTACATACTCGAAAAACAATAGGGACTCTCTTAATCGTATTCTGATTTTTATGACTTGAATGCACTTTAAGAGATCCCAATCTGCCAATTCTGTCCAAAAATACGAATAATATTTACTTTAGTTAGGCGTCATTTTTAGCTGTAGGTGCTAGACTGCAGAATAACGTGTTTGCCTTTTGTAGAAAAGGTATTTTTATTCCTCAGAGGGCACAAAAGGCACGCTTCAGGCTCATGGTACACACTGCAGTATGAAATGGCAGTAAGTGTCGCTGTCAAAAATGTTAACCCCTTTGCTGCCAGGGGGGGCATTCAATGTGTTGCAGACCCACCTGGCAGCAAAAGGTGGTCTTAGATGATTGGGTGCTCCGTTAACCCCTTCAGTGCTGGTCATGTAAGACCTTGCAAAGCCTGGTCTTCACTGCTAATAGTGTGAGTTAAAGTGAGAACTTTTAATTTGTTTTTTCCAATTTGTCTTTGTATTTTTAATAACACCAAAGTGCGACCACCATACTTTGGCAAACATATTACAATATGGTGGAGTACTGACATTTAGATCAGTGTGAGCTGCTTAAAGCAGCAAAACATGGGAAATCTTATGTGTTTAAAAAAAAAATCAGTTCTGTAGTATTGGATAGTGACTACTTTTTTGTTTATACTTCAACTTTTCATGCCATTTTTAATGATTTCTATAGCAGGATTTAGCCCACATCCCAAGCAGTACAAGATCTTTGCAACACTTTCCTGTTTGGAAAAATATATGGCAAATGCTCCCAGCAGTTTGAGCTATAAACCGTAAAAATAAATAATGTTACATTGTAGGTGAGGTTGAAAGACATATGTCCATCAAGTTCAACCCATTTTTGTAATATAATGAATGGTACATTGGCAAGGCGAAGTGAGTAAAGACACTGGCACTGAGTTTGAAGCAGGGGAACCTGGTTCAATTCCCGGTGTCGGCTCCATGTGACCTTGGGCAAGTCACTTTATCTCTCTGTGCCTCTCTCTGTGCCTCGGGCACCAAAAACATAGATTGTAAGCTCCACGGGCAGGGAACTGTGCCTGCAAAATGTCTCTGTAAAGCGCTACGTAAAACTAGCAGCGCTATACAAGAACACGCTATTATTATTATTGTAGCAGTCGAGTTACACCAACTGAAGCAGACATTATGTTAAACACACTATCAGGATTGTTCCAGATTTATACCCGGAGCACCAAATGATTTCCTACCTAGGTAATAATGTAGAATTATACATTGTCACATGCTTTACATATTAAAATAATAAAATACAAAAAGGGGAAAGTTGTATTGCTGCTTTAACTAAAAGTTGCTGAGTAATTCGGGAATACACCTTTCATCAGGACAAAGTGTTGTAGGTGATATAAGCATGTATATTACCTGGTTGCGTAAGAACTATAGGTGAAATGTTAACAGTTCCAAAGCACAGATACTACTGTTCGGAGATCTGATTCACAATGACCTTTTCTCCTGATATAATTACTTTTTTCAAACTAGCTAGGGTTTTGTGTGTTGATATGATGTTAAATATTTCTAAAGTACGATAACACAACTAGTGAAGCATGGTTTGTTCAAATTCAAAGGTCGCTTGTTCGACAAGTTGCATATGGTCTAAAGTTCATTGTGATGAGGTCATCGAACTGAGTGTAAAAAAAAAAAGAGAGGAATAAATAAAGCAAATGGTTAAAAACTAAATAAATTTAAGGGATTTATACCTAGTTGAGGGATTTGCTATGGGAAAGTTCTGCAGTTCCACAGAGTGCGTTTTTCTGTAAGACCGTATATTACAGATGCAATAACATTCAGTGTCCATTCGTTCTTGTGGTACTTTGATGGTCAGGTGTGTAACACACTAGTGGTGTGGTTATATACAGTAAATCACTGCCACGAAATGTATAGAAAATAATTTGACGTTGTAAGATGTATGTATACGCAGACATACAGCACAAGCACGTTTCCGAAAAGAATAAGATGCAGTCAGAATTAGTATATTTTCATTGATTTTTGCTGCACGTGAAATGCGTTTTAATCAATGGTCAACAATTATGTCCACAAGTTAGAGGCTCTTAGATGACTGTAATTGAGTATTTGACTGGCTATACTGAGATTAAAACAAATTTCTCGAACATGACAAAATGCATCTTTTAGTTTTATAAAGACATGCTGTAATTTAACGTGGCATTAGTCCACATGTGATGTACAGAGAAACATTCACCCTTCCATACTTGGGAAAATGGCCAATTCCAGTAGTCTTATCGTCCAGACTTATCACAGATCATAATGGGACTCAAGAAGTATCTGCTATAAATAGTTTTCCATTCTATGCAAGTACACTACCATAGAAGTGTTTTTTTTACTTCTATTGTGTCATAATGCCCAATATAACTTTTCAGGAATGGAAATCAACCCATGATGTTGCTTTGTCACTTGATTTCTATTGTTATTTTTCTGTAAACGTACAAAGATTGTTGAAAAAAAGAATTGTTGAATATCTGACATCACGGTACTAATGTGTGTGTGTGTGTGTATATGTATATACCACACATTTAAGTTGTGTGTTCATTTGCATGTCATTTCCCAGAATCCCTTGCTGCAGTGGAAGCGCTGTATGCTAGGTGATAATGGTGAAAGGCAGGGTTGCAGACCTGTCTAAGACATGTGCATGTGCTCACAAGTAATATTTTTTTGTGTGTGTGTGTGTGTGTGTGTGTGTATATATATAAAATTTTTTATTTTATTTAATAGGCAGCTCTCTTTGCAATCAAGAAACTCTTTGAAGGAGAATATGAAGCTATGCCCATTTTTGTAAGTACATCTGATTGACCTCTCAAACATATTGTTTGCAAAGACTGAAAAATCTAAGCATAAGTATTGTAGTGTGTAACTAACGTAAAATACAGTAATGTTTACAACAAATGCATGTAGATAACTCAAAGGCCTTTTTGCCCCCAAAAGGACTAGTATTAATAATATCTTAGTTCAAATAGTCATTTTTATAGCACAGTGTATTCTGCACTAGAGGTGTGCACATGTCTGCAAATATGTTTTGAAAACTTTTTAGATGTTTTTCCTTTAATTTTGCGTTTTCTGTGAAATTATTTCAAAAGTTCACATTTGCCAAAAATGGCAGTATAAAGGATCATATGACCTCGGGTCAAATATCTCCCCCCCCCCCCCCCCCCCTAAGCTGCAGACACTGGGATTTAACTTATGTTCTCCCATTTCAAGGACTGTGTTCTTACCACTAGGTAGATCCTACTACAACTAGAGGTTGAAATGGTGAAAGTATGTATGGGCCATAGTCCCTCCCAGTTCCTTCTCATGCAAATCACACTAAACACGGTTTCTGTGTGATATTTTATATTCTTAAATTATAAAAATAATACATTCCTGTATATGTTGTACATGTGTTTGTTTTCTTTTTCTCCTTCACACCATTTTAGATATCAGGAACCATTGTAGATAAAAGTGGACGTACCCTTTCTGGCCAAACGGGAGAAGCGTTTGTCATAAGCATGTCCCATGCTGAGCCACTTTGGTGAGGGAGAACCTTTATTATTCGTTTACTGAAGGAGTATTTGTTTGTGTTCTGCTGTCTAATAAAACCAAGGGGTCACATAGCTGCAGTAGATCTTATTGATCACTTGCTTGCATGACCATTAACTTTCGATGAAGGTTAACATACTGAAAAGACCCCCATTCAAGACAAATCCAACTTGTGGGTAGATAAGAATTTATGGGGCATATTAGGTAAGCAGTGCTACTCCATAAGACTCCTTACAGCACAAGAAGACCCTGAATGACATGCTTGCATGGGTTGAATTGGTTGACTTCTTCTGCCCGAAGGTGTCGTTTGGAAAGCACTGCTAACGTAAAGGCTCCTATTTATATGTAATGCTTACTTTGGTTGCAGGAGCATTGAAGTGCATTCTGGTTTCTCTTGGTTTCTCTATCAGACATGTTTATTCATGACCTCTCAAACCATGAACATTGGTGGCAGAAAGGAACTGTTGTCTGATTTCCCTGATTTAGAATACCGGTGACGCAACATATTTTTACATCTCTAGTCTTCTGGGAAGCATTTCTATGCATCCACTAACCACAAATAATTTTTTTGGTTTATTTTTTTCTTGCAGTATAATTTAAAAATCAGAACATACATCAGCTTGGTGTAATTGTACAGAAATCTTAATTTAAAAATATATATGTTATGTTGGGTTTTTAGTTTGTTTTACATAATAAAATTAGTCTTTTGGGGAGATGGTGTTGGCATTTAATTACTTTAATGATTAATACATATTAAAGTATTCTCCCTTGCATGTTCTATACAAGTGTTGGTCTTGTAGGTATGGTCTTTAGATGTATCTACATGGCTCTCTGCAATTATTTCTTACCATGAGTGATGTCTCATCCTGCCCAGCTTTATATACAAACTCAAAGGGTTCTTTTTTTCTGTGTCCTTAGGGCAATGCACCCAAGTGGGAAATGGGTTCCTCCTCTAGCTGAGGTTAGGACAAAGTTCTTGGACTCAGCATAAAGATTGTGATCCTCCCTTCTGGGCCATTAACTTTGCCCATTTGGGGGTAGGGGCCTTTAACCATCCCTTCTACATTTTGTTATTTTCTTGACCAGGCCACCTTTCTGTCGCATATAGCAAGCACATTTGCTTGAAGCTTACCCAAACACCATAAATCGGTTGCCGCAGGGGAAGATGCACCGTTGGGGTGAAGGGGGGAAGAGAGAGCGCTACTTTGGTCTTCTGTTTTCCTGCCATTTAAATCTGAAATGGCAGCCATCTCAGAAAGGACCACATACCTGGAGACCACGGTGGAAGATATCTCTGAGCGGCAGATGGATGAGATGAGGACCCTAAAACAACAAGTCCAGTTGCTGAAAGAAAGGCAAGAAAAGGCTGAAAATCGCTCACGGCAGAACTATTTCAGGATTAGAGCCATCCCAGAGATGGTGTCCCCAGAACAATTAAAGCCTTACATGTTACGCTGATCTCACGCTAGAAAATGCTGAAGTGGACAGTGTCCATAGAGCTCTGAGACTCACAAATAGGGATAGTGGTAGATAATGGTAGACTGAGGGGCGTGATCTCAAGGGCACATCACTACATACCTGTAATTAAGGAGAAAGTCATAAGTGCCACAAGAAAACTACCGGAAATCCTATTTGAAGAGACCAGCCTTCAGATATTTAATGACATCGCCCTTGTAACACTGGCCCGAGAGAGATCATGGAGATATGTCTTGCGAAAGCATGAGGTAAAATACAGGTCAGGCCACACACGACAATAAGGAAGCAAGTATGAGAGATGTGAATGTGAGCCCTAGGAACGACTGAGACCTATCGAAATGGTGCAGGATGAACATTGTGACCGCTTCCCTAACCCTCCAAAGGCATCCTTGCTCCAGAAAGTGACGGCAATGCCTAAAGCTCTCTGCTCCTGAAAAAACAGTGGTCTCTCCCCGGGTTTGATACCAACCGGGCTCGAAACGCAAAATTGCAAAATATATATATAAAATATTTGAATTTGTATTCACCAAGTCCTCAGTGGTCCTACAAACATTCTGCGTTTAGGTGTCCTCGATCCTACACCGCTAGGTACGAAAGCTCCACAGAAATGTATCAAAAAGTATAGTAAATAAACTTGCATGTTCCTTTGGTATCAAAAGTTCTCCATTTAATATATAGAAATTCTTCCAGTTATGCAATGTTTAAAGAAACAAGTTAAATAGCCACATATTGTGTTTAAATCCAGTGGCGCCCTATTATTAATAAGCCTGACTAAGGGGCCTTGAAACGTTGCTTGTGTTTCAACAATATGTAATTGTATATTGTTTTATTAAGCATGTTATTAGACAAGTTCTTAAATCTCCTAATGAAGCTAACTGATAGTGAAACGTGTAGAATGTTGGCCTCCCAACAGACACAGCATCCTCAGACGCGTTACCGAGCTGGAAACCCAAAACCGGAAGTGTCATCACAGAGCCCACGAAAGACTCCGGCAGGGCAGAGGCGGCGCTCCGGACCACAAGCGGCATCCAAGGGGACGGTGGTGGTGATATAGCTCACGACGTCTTGCACTATATACTTGTGTTAAATGCTTTTAATATCGTACACATTATTCGTGGGTTTCTTATTCTTTTTATACATAAAAAAAAGCTATCTTGTTCTGTGCAATGGTCCCTTCCTCTCCTTTATATTGAGGTACCAACTACCTGATTTCAACATATAAGAACTACACTGCTATAGTTTTCGATGTGCCTATATAAACCTAACACACGGTGAGTAGGCATCACATAAGAGCCAAGTTTTTCTTGTACTTCATAATTTCAAGACACCTACGCTTAGATATTTTTTTTCTGTTTTTTTTCTCATGGTCGAATTCCTCCCATGCGCCTCCTGGATTTTAAAGCGAGCTACTACGGTCAGTAGCTATGCTCAGTTGGTGCTCATAAATTGCTATAGATTTAACCCTTATTTCAAAGCTCAGATTATAAGAGGGTTGGATCTGGTGTTTAGTAACACTACTTAATGGAGCTTTTTTACTCTGGACCCAACCGGACATACAGGCAAGGATGTGGAAGAGAATAGGTGCACTCACAATTATAGTGAAGAGCTGCCATGTGTGCTCTGAAAGCCCCAACGGGTTGAAGTGTAGCAGGTCCTTAGAAGAAAAAAAACAGCATGCCAGTGGACTTGGTCAAAAAAAAAAAATTTTAGTGGTGAAAAAGTACAGGGATCAAGGTTTTGGTTCTCATGTGGGAAAAGGTCCACACTAGGACCGAAATATTGATCCTTTTACTTTTTCACCACTTAAATTATTTTGTGACCAAGTCCACTGGAGTGCTTTCTTTTTTCTGCTAAAAGTATACCGACAAGCCACAATGTCTGGAAACAATTTCGACATATCCTTTACCATACCCAGGCATCTCACTTTAGTTATCCCACTCCCTCAAACACAGATTCAGTCCTGATTACACTCCATATACGGTACATATATCGAGTGTCAGACCACACAAATTCAGACATACAACATATCCTTTATTGTTGCAGACAACTACCATCCAATTAATAAGAGATGGCACCCTCAATACTTTATAAAAAAAAAAAAAAATGCAATCCACTGGATATTTAACCCTTCTCTCCTTAAATGTTAATGGGCTCATTTTTCCACTTGAAAGAAGACTAGCGATATCAGACTTGAAGGCTTAAAAATGCTGACGTGATAAGGATCCAGGAAACGCATCCATAAAAAAATGTATGTAGACTTCAAGATAAATAATATTAACACATTATTCATTCACCTGTATTGACGAATTGTGTATCATGCAAAGCTTCTCTTAAATGACCCAACTATAATGCAAACAAGGCAGATTAATAGTAGCGGTGGGTAAACTAGGTACGGTTTATGCACCTAATGAGAACCAGAAACGATTCCACCAATGGAGCTTTTACAAAATAATTAATTATAAAGCTGGGCACCTAATGATAGGTGATTTTTAATTCTGTACTAAATCAGAGGCTAGATAAATCCCGAATAAACTGGGCCAGCACAAGAAGGCATCTCTAAAACAATATTGAAACTATTAAAAAGAAATTGCTTGGTTGACGTTTAAAGGTCAATGAATCCAACTACCACAAGCTAGATCTTCTATTCCTCACCCAATCAGCAATACTCTAAAATTGACTTTAGTTTTGTTGGTTTAGACTTGATCACCTTTTATTCTGAAGCATAGATTGATAATAGAACATGGTCGAATAATTCTCCTGTGACCCTTAAAATCTCTGGACTAAAGCAGAGAACCTCAGGGCCCATTTGGTGCCTAAACTGGCTGTTGGGGATACCAGATGTCCGTGATAAAATTCAGAAAGTACTGACATACTATTTCCTTTTAAACAAAACAGAACACATTTCCCAATCTACCCTTTGGTCTGCTCATAAAGTCATAATGAGAGTGCAGCTAATGAAAATAGCGTCATATAGAAAAAGCAAAATGGATTAAGTGCTGCAGCTAAACTCCAGACTGCAAACACTAGAACAATTGGCAGCACATTTACATGCTACTAAGGTAGAACTACGGAATTCCCTCCTACAAAACACGGAAAAAGCAATGCGTTGGAAGCCGCATCTGTTTATGACGAGGCAGATAAAGCGGACAGGCTATTGGCTAGGAGACTATGTAATAAAATAAACAGTCCGTGTATATATGCTATTAAAACAGAAAAGGGCATACTAACCCCACACACCACAGAAGACATACTGTAAGCAATGAGTTTAAGCAATATTACTCTCAGCTCTAACTTATACAACCAAAACATATATCAACACAATGAGGAAGCTCTAGTTGCGAAGTATTGGTTAAGTTTGATAAATGCCCAGACATCAGCACCATTGGAACAACTTTTTTTTAATTAACCAATCAAAATTATTAAAACGCTTAAAACCTCTAAAGCCCCAGGAAGCTCCACTAATTCATACTATAAGAAATATACGCCAACTTTAATCTCACATCTGCTAAATGTATTCCATCAATTATTCAATGGGAGAACTAGGGTTGCCAGGTGTCCGGTATTGAACCGTTCTGTCCTGAATTTGAACACTCTGTCCAGTAAAAAATTAAAGGTAATACTTGACATGTATTACTTTTCTGGACATAGTTACCTAACCGGCTTGGGGGGCTGTGGATTTCCTCGAGCACGGAGAGAGTAGGGCTGTTGTTAGGGGGCTTGGTTGCTTGCTCATTCTGATTGGCTGCATTATTCAGCAGCAGCCAATCAGGAGGTGGTGTAAGGTGCCTTGGGGATGGAGCCAAGGAGATGAGGAAACGGCATGGAGCGGAGAGACAGGTGTGTGTCTCGCGCATGTTGCACCTTTCACCCTTGTGTCCAGTATTTTTGGAGAAGCCACCTGGCAACCCTAGGGACAACCACCCCAGCTACTGCTGTCTTTAATAATATCAGTCATCCCAAAAGAAGGAAAAGACCTCTCTCAGCCCGAGCTGAAGGGCAATTTCCTCAATTTATTCAGACGGCAAAATATTTGCACAAATCCGGTCTACAAGACAACGTAGTTCTGTGATCATTGATTCACCCAGACCAAGTAGGGTTTGTTCGCAAAAGGCAAGCAGCCAATAACGTGCGTAGGATAACTAACAATTATTCACAATTGTTATACTCCCACTGCGATACTAGGTCTGGTTGCAGAAAAGGCCTTTAATAGTTAGCCCATCATGTTTTCGGGTCTTAAAGGCCTAGATCTTTTTTTTTTTTTTTTTTTTCCTGGCAGGCATCCATGCCCTTTATAGCGTTCCCACTGCAACAGTAAAGGCTTCAAGCTTCCTGTCCAAACCATTCCCTATTTATAAAAAAACACAAAAAAAAAAACTGAACTGGTTTGCTCAATCTCACTACTTTTATGCCCTACTAATAATCAAGGCTTTAGCTTCCTCAATGACACTAAACTAAATTAGGGGAATAAAGGTATGTGACAGAGTGCAAGATTTTGTTATTTACCTACTACATACAGGTATACCCCGGTTTAAGGACACTCACTTTAAGTACACTCGCGAGTAAGGACATATCGCCCAATAGGCAAACAGCAGCTCACGCATGCGCCTGTCTGCAAGTCCTGAACAGCAATACCGGCTCCCTACCTGTACCGACACTGTGCGCAAGCGGGGAGACTATAGAGCCCGTTACAAATGTGTTATTTACATCAGTTATGCACGTATATGACGATTGCAGAGCAGTACATGCTTCGATAAGTGGGAAAAAGGTAGTGCTTCACTTTAAGTACATTTTCGCTTTACATTCATGTTCCGATCCCATTGCGTGCGGGGTATGCCTGTACTTCTGTCATTAACCAGTTCCAAAGTCTCCCTTCCTGAGCTTAAGGGAAATTGAAATATTTGGCAGGCTACCCAATTTTTAAATGAATAACACCAAGTCTGAGGCTCTCGGTCTTCACGTGGGTACCAAAACGCAAGCTAAAATACACACACTATTTAAAATGAACTGGAGCTTGCGTTATTGCACAAATTAGGCTTATTTGCAATTGGAGGCTCTATTTCAAGCACAAAATAGCCTCACATGATTTAATGATCCTCTTCTTTAGAGCTATTGCAAAATCCGTTCTGCTAGAAAGACTCCAGTACCTTCTGGAAATCTGTCGAACCCTTGGAGAAATTTCCACTCAAGATTCTAACGGGAGGGGGATGGGGAGGGGGGTGGAAGAATCCAGGCCCTTTCTCACAAGGATCCTTATCTAAAGTTCCATCGAGTTTTATAGTGGTCTTGAGGACGCAAACTTGTCTCAATTTTATCTCAACCAGTAGATCGTGGTTCAAACTTTCTTTCCACCCCCTTCTAATGAGAGAGATCGCTATAATCATGATGTGGTAAGAGCACCTTGGTGCTGTGCAAACAGAACAGCAAGTCAGATGGCCTGAGAATCTGTCTGTCCTATTTGGAAAAGGGCAGGCAACATTATCATCTATTTCAAGGTGGATAACTTATGTTGTTTTGGAAACCTATAAGTCATCACGACTCGTTCCACCCTTCAAGATCAAATCACATCCTACAAGAGCTATAACCGCTATATACAGCTGAAAAATCAGAAGTTTGCAGAGCAGTGACTTTGAATGTGTGCAAACACTGCAGGCTGGACATTCAAAAACTAGGATAACACACAGGTTGGCAGAATCTTACAGGTAGTATAGCGCTGTGAGTAGGTGTGTAAGCCCTCCCTCATGTATGGTATGGTTTGATATATCCTACTTGGGCGTGTTGCCATAGGGATGTAGGATAAAAAAAATATTCTAGTTCCTGCATGGCAATGCATATCTCCCCCACTGGTTTTTCTTTTTTTTGGGGGGGGGGGAGGTTGTGTCCAGCTTTGTCAGTACACGTAACTGGCACTGAAGGGAGGGAGAGTGTTTATTCTGGGACCAAGAACTTGGTCCTATCCTCAGATGGAGGAGCCTATGTTGCACTTGAGTGCGTTGCCATAAACGGACAAGAAGAAAAGCAAATATTGTATGTACATTTTTTTCTTTTTTTTTTTACAAAACTATCCTTGTGTTGGTGTCCTATGGTTTGAAACCACATTAATGCTAAATATTAATGTTTTTGATTTTTTGTTTTTTTTAAGCATTGGATTGAACTGCGCTTTGGGTGCTGTTGAAATGAGGCCTTTTATTGAAGCCATCGGGAAATGTACAATGTCATACATCATCTGTTATCCAAATGCAGGTAAACAGAATGGTCGATGAAAGCCGGTTTTCTGGCCAAATTAATTTATAAATAGGATTTTTTTACGTTAATAAATTCTCTATGTTGGAAACTGTTCAACTTGCAATTAAAGACTCCTCAATATGTTTTCATATATAACATATTCATGCAATGCTCAGAAAAGATGCTTCCTCAAGCTTTCCATTTTCCCCAAATACAGTCTATACCCTTTTCTACTGTTGCTCCTTTGCTTTCTTGTGCTACAAATATCATAATTAAGGGTTAACAATGTAACACTCCTTTCCCGACTTCTAGGTAGTTTTACATCGGATAGACTCTACCATTGGCTTACGTAGTATGTTACCTAATCAGGGTGCTGGTTCTGTGTGGCTGGGTGGTGTAGAAAGGTTGGGCGCCAGGAACTTTGTAGTTATGAACAGAGTGGTCTTTATTTACATTTCATAGAAATACAGCTTCTTCCCTAGGTGCGTTACTGCATTCCTGGAGAGGCACATACTTTGAACATGTGGTTAGTTGCTTGGATATACTGTACGTAACTGATTATTCAACCTATGGCATTCTCTTCTATTACATCTTGGGTCCTTGCTTGGGCTACCCTTTCCTCTCTTTACTAGAGGCCTTAATCTCTGTGTTCTGCCCTGCCCATCCCATTTGCAGCGCTTCAGTGCTGGGGTGGCAGGGGTGGATTCTCTTGTGTGCCGTACTCATACCCACGGGATGCTCACCAAGGGAATGTGTCAAGGGGCTCCAACTCTGTACTTCTCCAGGCTAGTCCCGGGGCTACTACCGGTTTTTGGGTAACCCCTAGGGACACAGGCCTCACATCTGGAAGCCTGTACTTTTTACTTCATACTAGTGGAGCCTAACTCCTAGGGCACTTCCCTTCCTATAAAAGAAAGAAAGGGATGCCTACCCTGTGCTACTTATTTATTAGTATATACAGGTGAGACCCCTTCTCTCTCCTTTAGGGATCTGAGGTTCTACCCCTTTTCCCCTCCTTATTTTTAGCCTCTCATCTCCTTCCCTGTCTCTAGGCAGAAATGGGGCAGCGCTTAGTCTCTGCTGAGTCACACTGGACCAGGTGACCAACTCTGAACCTTCCAGAAGAAAGGGTGTAATCAGGACCCTGCCTATTTACTTCGCAACATACTGTAGGAGGGACTTTACTCTGTAGTTAACTCCTTACTGCCCTTTAACCCTCTAAATACATATGGTAATCCCAGAGGGTTGTTACACTAATTAGAAATAAGGCCACTTAATTAATGTCTTGATTTGACTAAATCTAATATTCATTTAAATCAAATCAATTTTGTATATGTCCATTTTTTCATGGAAATATTTGTGCTTTAACCTGCAAAATGTATTTCTTAAGGTCTCCCCAACGCCTTTGGTGGGTATGATGAAACACCAGAAGTGACTGCCAAGCATATAAAGGTAACTAACACTATATAAGCATATGTAATACACTTTAAAACACGTCTTCATAACTATAGTCTTTATATCTTTCTTACATGAGTTACTCAAGTAAAAAGAAAAAGCATGGTGCATTGTATAACGATGCTGAATAAAGTCATAAATCCCAATCCACGATAGAAAATAGAGTTTAAACAGCAGAAACTAAAGTGCCCCCTTACAGAAAGTAATCACCAACAAAGCACATTCCCACACCATCATTTTTTGTGTAGGATTTTGGAGAGGGTTCGTTCACTTGAGAAAAGTTAGAAGGTCCTTTTTTTAATTTTTTTTTTTTTACATTTAATGAGGGTTGGGGGGGGGGGGTTGGGGGAAAGAGGATCGATTCTATAAAGAGACTACATGGTTTGAAGTATACAACCATTCTCTGTTGCTTCTTCTAATGGATGGAAGCAAGAGGTCCTGAAGATGTTATGCACAGCTATGGACGATGTTTCTAAAATAAGAGATTACATAGAAATTGCACTGCTTTGCTTGCAGGATTTTGCCATGGATGGTTTGGTGAATATTGTTGGTGGCTGTTGTGGAACCACGCCAGCACACATCAGGTAATTGAACACACAAGTTATTCTTAACCTAGGAGCTCCTACAACAATGTACATGGTGCTTAATAGAACTGTATCATGCAGATGTATTGCATGCAGAGCACTGATTGCATAATATGGGGGTAATAGTATCAGACCTAAAAATGAAACCTCAATCACGGTTGAGAACACCGTACAATATCAGTGATAAGTGGGAAAACTAACACACCTGGTAGAAGTAAATGTAGATGCATTTGCAGTATAGTTCCAAAGAAATGTCAGTGTAAGTGTATTTTGATGAACGTGGTAAAGTCATAATAGTTTCCAATCTGTTATGTTTACTTATAGAGTATGACCATAACAATTATTAGCAGATGCTACAAAATTCAGTACTTTAGGTGATTATACCTTTTACTAATTATCTCCCCAGCTGAAGAAGAACCCTGTGAGGTTGAAGACTTTTATAACGTAAACAATTGTTCGTCCAATAAATAATAGGGATCATAGCTTTTCAATTTTTTTTTTCGCAGGAGATAAGCGATCAATGCAACTACACAGTACAGTTCTTTATTTTATCCATATGTGTTCGTTATGTGTACATCCCACATTAATTTGTACCATTGATCTAAATCATTAGTGGCGGGTTTGATCTGGCAACAGAGGAAATCTGATAAACGTAAGCTATGCTGAGCGACTCCTTCATAATAAAATATTTATTGAACCGATCGCAATAAATATTTTATCATGAAGGTGTCATTTTAGCGTATCTTTTATTTATCGTTCTATTGGTGGAGAGGATAAATCCCACAGCTAGTAGCGCCGGATATCATTGACGTGTTTTCATGGTGTGCGTTTCTTTTCCTCGTAACGGAGGATATCTGCTCACATTCAATTTTGCAACTTTTCAGCTAGCTCCAAGTGCCTTCAGTGCAAAGGGTTTTTGAATTATCATGTGGTGAAGGTATAGCAGCTGCAGTACATGAGTAGTGGAGGAGGAAGATACTCTCCTGAAGAATAAAAATGCTACACATATATAATGATAAATAGTACTGCTTCGTACATGCAAACCCAACAGTAAAGGCCTTTATAACTGTACATACAATTGCCAGGGCTGGAATCTTTTACCCTTATGATACCACAACTTTCTTTTAAAATGACAAAGGGCACTTGAGGAAAAACACCTCAACAGGAATGACTTCCATTAATGACCTTTCTCTTCCCTTCCATCAGAGAGATTGCTGAAGCAGTGAAGCAATGCAAACCAAGAATTCCTGCTCCATCTGTGTTTGATGAATACATGTTACTCGCTGGTAAGTCACGGATAAAACAGCATTCAGCATTTTTAAGCACAGTGTTTGTATCAGATGATCATTTGTTTTGTTGATGCGGCTCCTTCAAAGTTATATTTTTTCAGAACAGACGTGGTTTGATAGAGATGTATAACCTTTGCCCAAGTTCACGATGTCTGCGAAATTTGCAGGGTTTTTTTCCCCCTCAAACTTTCAAAAATCTATCTTTTTTTTTTTTAAAGTTTAAAAGTTTGCTGAGTAAAAATATACACAGCCTGAAATGAGTTTAGAGCGAGAGAGAATTTTCAAACTTTTTTTGCAAGCTTGTGCAAACTTAGATGACCTGGATTTGGACAGGTTCACTCGTCTCTACTGTTCAAAATACAATAGTAACTTTCTTATTATTTAAAAAAAGATATGGGATACAATGTTTGTGACGATGTTGTAGGAGGGTTGGAAAAATGGTGGAAATAAAACGTTCATAAAACTTTTAACGACTCCAAAACCCGCCTGATAAGAAATAAAAGCGTGCATTAGTGCTATAAGACGGCAAGTAAACTTGACTCTAAAATATGCATTTGTTACTTTTTAGTTGCTGGGGACGTGGCAGAATGGTTTCTTTCATAGATGTGTCATTAGCAAAAGAACATAAATATGAAATAATAGGACATAACGTTCTAAAAAACAAAAACAAATTTGTTGTGTGAACTGTTGATTATATTGGACAATTCAATCCCCTAATCAGTCAGGCTGAGATTAGATGGACTGTTTTGCTTGGTAAACAGACTAAAAGATTAATATTGAGTAAATGAAGAAATAAAGTAAGTGTGTCTAACGTTTTATTAGACACAGTCTAAACCACAGTCAAGGTCTCGCTGCTTCCCCCGGCAGCGAGAAATTCTCTCTAATTCAGAACAGAATTAGGTGAGGTTAGACCTACCCCAGTAACAAGCTTCTACTTTGAATAAAAATAGTTTGAAAAAAAAAAAAAAAAAAACATTATTTGTAATTCAATTTATGACATTATTGGTAGGGAGTGAATACTTCTGCAAACCACTGTACTTTAACCACCAACACCAGACTTCCGTCACACACTATGAGTCAAGGTTATTATTTTTGAGACTTCCAATAATGTGTTTTGGATCTTCTTTTCACTATTTTAAATAAGCTTTGGCTAATAGGAAGTGAGCAGTATATCACTGTATATGATATATATATATATATAAATATGTATATATAAATATGTATATATATATATATATATATATTACTGTATGAAGCACTGTTTTTAGCAATTACGTGATCATGAGTATCTACACAGGGGGAGATTGCAATCTAAAATGTCAACATGGAGTCTGGGCAGTGGCGCCACTAGGAGCCATACAGCACCCACATTGATTAGAAAACCTCATTCTGACTGTTCTCTGAGAGCTGTATTACTGTAGCCTGACCATGAGCGGTATTGCAATTATGTTTATGAACATACAGATGTAGCAAGACTTCCTGCGACTGCTCCGGTGCCGGAGGATTATCGATATAACCAGAAACATGAATCCGCGTCCGCACCATCTCCGGAGCCGCGGCTTAAAGCTTTTTTGGCCGCCGCTCTGGAGACAGCAAGTCTTTGATATATCTGTGCATATACAGTACTTTATATAGTGTAGTTATATTACATTTTGAGCTGTTTTCTTTCTCTGCTCATAAAGGTCTGGAGCCCTTCAGGATAGGACCATACACAAACTTTGTGAACATTGGCGAGCGCTGTAATGTGGCAGGGTCAAGAAAATTTGCCAAACTCATCATGGCAGGGAACTACGAGGTAAGCCTGGGAAGAAGAAGAATGCAGGTTAGGGCTTTCTAAAATAGTCCTCAGTTGATGTGACCGTGTTTTGCATATACACTACAATTGGCACATACCCTGTACATGCTATCTGAAATGACTCCCTGTTAAACTATTTAAAAATAACCCCCGTTAACAACGTTTCTCTTGTTCACGTATTCTGATGAGCTGAGTTACGGAACTTATTTCTGCATATGATAAGCTTAGTATATCTGAAGTTAATTTGCTTAACGTAGAGTTATTCTCCCCGATTTTTACTGCTTCTTAGTGAATCTGGCCATCTACCTAATGTTTCCCTGCTGCAGGAGGCTTTGACTATTGCCAAGACCCAAGTCGAGATGGGAGCTCAGGTTCTGGACATCAATATGGATGACGGGATGCTGGACGGCCCCAGTGCCATGGCCAAGTTTTGTAACTTTATTGCTTCTGAACCAGACATCTCCAAGGTAAGGCTGCGTCCCCCGTGCCGCAGACCGAGCTCATGTTCGAGAGTGGTGACGTCACCAACTCTATAAGCATGAGCATTCGGGTGTCCGGCAACTTTTTCTATAAGTGGGGGGGGGGGGGGGTGGGTGGGGGGGAAAAGCGTGGCCAAAACACTGGCGCTGATTGGTTGAGGAGGTCAGGTGACCCCTCAGCGCGCCTCAGTCAATTTAATTTGTCTCGGCAAGGGCCCAGCGCCCGGGAGCTTACGTGCAGGATCACGAGCGCGCGCCACGTGAGTGTGGCCGAACAAATTGATCAAGCGCAGTCAGCAGTAACGTGGACGCAGCCTAAGTCTCATTCCATTATTTTCATGGAACATATCCTTGCAGTCCCTCCATAATATTTAGAGATGAAACACAGAAAATGTATAATAACCAATAACCAGTAAACAATAGTTTTTGCTTTTGTGGTTTTCAATTTAGATTGAAAATGATAAAATAAGCACTTATTATTATTCAGCCTCCTAACAGCTCCATGCAGCACTGCCTACCTCTGGCATAATGAACCTGCTATGTATCTTAACTTTTTTCTTTCT
Organism: Ascaphus truei; assembly: GCF_040206685.1. Lineage (NCBI taxonomy): Eukaryota > Metazoa > Chordata > Amphibia > Anura > Ascaphidae > Ascaphus > Ascaphus truei. Next base: position 114,679,545 of record NC_134486.1, on the reverse strand, counting down.
CCTGGCCTCATTTAGATGTTACTCCCTCTATACACTACAAACTCCTCCATCCGGGCCCACACCCAACATCACCATACACCCTGGACTACTCAAAAGCCTTGCACTATCTACGGAATGTTGGTGGAGAACCCTAAAAACCAGCACACCAACCACTTCTCACTCTAATGGCAAACACCACAAATTTACTACTTGCAAACAACTATCCAAATTTCTACTCATAATATTACTCTCTTTAGCAGGTGATATTGAACCTCCTCCCATTTCAAATCTGTCCCATGCCCCTGAGAATTCCACCTTTAAATTCCAAAAAGGGCTATCTGTCGCCCATATAAATATCCAGAGCCTGCTGCCCAAACTGGACGAACTAAGGGCATGGTGCCTTATGCATAAACCCAAAGCCATCGTTCTTACAGAAACATGGCTAATCCCTAAAACCCCTGATGCAAATATCGCCATTCAGGGATACTCCATTTTTAGGAGAGATAGGTCAAAGAGAGGAGGAGGGGTGTTATTTGATATTGCAGACACATTACAATTTACACTGTTAAATTGCCCCCCAAGCCCACCCTCTTTTGAAATTCTAGTTGGCAAAATCTGCCTCCCCTTTTCTAAGCCCATCTTGCTCGCTGGCATCTACCGCCCCCCTAAAGCCCCTCTACAATCCCTGGCTGATATCACCCAGTTTCTTGGCTCCATTTCCTCTCTGAATGAGAAGAGTGAGCTGCTAGTTCTAGGGGATTTCAACTTCAATTGGCTTGACCCTAAAAACCACAAAATCCAGATACAACTCAAGTCACTTAACCTATCACAACTAATTTCCCAAACCACACGGACAAACCTGAAATCGCATAACCATTCCTTGCTAGACTGGATTCTCTCCTCAAAGCCCAGCAGAATCCAATCCTCTGGCATCCTTCCTGATATTTTCAGTGTTAAATCAATATAGAAGAACCCCGCTTCAGCCAAGTACAAAGTAATAGTGTGGGGGTAGGGTGCTAATGGGTGATGTATAAGGTGAGTATTAAAGAAGCAAGAACTCACTATAAGCACTCAATACCCCCTGATGTATGATGTGAAAATTAAAAATAATTTTTAATGCTATACTAATTAAAATAATGGGTGTTAAAATTCAACAAATGACACACATATATGATACCCTATGATGAATATATATGGTATTCCGGGTAACTAAGTAAGGCGACAATTTGAGGTTAATTGGATCAAACTGTCCCAGGGAGCCGGTATACAGTAATCCCTATTAGTGGTTAATTAGATGTACGCTGGTATCAGTGAGGGGCTGTTCAATACCTGTCTCAGGTGTCAGACAGCTCCCAGATGGTAAAGGTGAAATGTGAAATTGATCATAATATGCTAGGTACAGACAAAAAAGATCAGTATTTCAAACCAGTGTGTTCTCACTTTGCAAATCATAAATCCATAAATGGAAAGTATAGACTCTCTCTACAATCCAACATGTAGCCACCTAACAGCAACTGGTTAACTCCAGAATAGTAAAGGAGTAGGCTGTTAAACACTGAACACAATGTGCAGAGGCTCATAGACTCCTATAGGCAGTGTGGTTGTCAGTATACCTGTGCACATATTAATGAATGTGCTTCCACTGTCAGGAGTGCTAATGCCACTATAAAGCTGTGTATGGTGGAAAGACACCTGTCTAATGTGCAGGAAAAGGTTCCTTGGTGGATGCTGAGTGAGAAAGAGACACTGTTATAATACTGCCACAAAGCAACACTGAACACACTGTTAGTAAACTGCCCAATGAGCATATGGTATACAGATCTAGTGAAGGTAAATCAGTCACATATGCACCATATTAATTCACATATAAATCACCTGGGTACTAGCTCATGAAGTCCATAAATACAGAGAGCTAATACCACTCATAAATGCACACACCGTGGCTAATATACCCCTAGAAACGGTGTGGCTGTTGGTATGCCTATGCACATATTAATGAATGTGCTACCACCGTTAGGAGTGCTGGTTACACTAATGCAACAAAATAACAAGGGAAATCAAGCAGCCCTCGCCTCACCATGCGTCACCGAGTCACCACAAAGACTCCTGCCCAACATTGAAGTGAGTACATGTTAGCCGTCTGGCAGCTGTTTGCTCTGCAACTCGATAATGCTGCCACGTGAGTACTGATGGCGCGCATGCACGTGACAGATGCCGACGCGCGCGTTTCGCGATTAGAAACGCTTTCTCAAGGCTAAGTGTGAGGGGGAAGTCCCATAGATCGTAGTAAAACTTATATATGCATTGCAGTGTTTCTATTGGCTGGAAGTTTCTTCCTGGAGGTGTGTCCATGCAGTGCTATTGAAAAGTCACTAATACAGCACTAACTGATAAACCTAGACTCTCCTTAAATAAATGCAGTTGATGTAGTCACAATCTCAACTGCAGCAGTGCATAAATTAAAGTAAACTGCACTGCTGCACTTGATCTCTGCAATCAGTGTTTAATACTCCTGATGGTCAGCGAATTGTGAACATGATAATTGGGTAAAGATACAGTATTAACCCCTGAGAGGTAATATAATAAAAACGCTCTATCAACATGGATGAAACTTGTAAAGTACATTTAATCAGGTTATAGCATACTCATCTTCTGTAAATGATGCATACAGAGTTCAGATGTTGTAGAATTCATATCTAACCTGTTATAAGGGATATTAAATACAACTAATAAAAATGGCAGGTGAAATTGACCCTGTGGTATAATGTAGATCGGTGTATCATACACTTGATGTAACTTAGCTATGTGGCACTGTGTACTATGTAGTTGACGGACAGTTAAAAATATACAGTATGGAGTCACGGTGTAACAAAATGTGATTGCTGGGTAACACATTTCTGTGCAGCAATAGAGGTAAGTAACAGGTAAGTATATATACAAAAGATGGAATATATACCCCTATTTATAAAGGGAGAGACACTCCTATGCCACTAACAGTATATTCAGTTGTACTCATATGTGCCCTGGGTCAGTTGACGTGATCTTAAATGAACCGGGTAAACACAAATCCCTCGTTCAAACCTTTGGGCGATAGTGTCTGTAATGTATATGTCCATCTTGCCTCTTTTTGTAACAGAACTGTGTCCCAATCCCCATTTCTACGGTCCATTGAGAATTGGTCCATACCAATAAACTTAACAATTGTTTGTTTATCTTGGTGCACAGAATTAATATGTCGCGCTAGAGGTTTATCCGTTTTATTGCGTATGGAACCCATATGTTCCAAGACCCTTACCTTAAATGGGCGGCGGGTCTTGCCAACATATACTTTGCCACAGTCGCAAATGGCTTGATATATAACGCCTGTGGTCTGACAATTAATAAACTTTCTGATGTTATAAGTCTGGGTTCCATTCCAATTTGAGAATGTACTGGTGGTAAGTATGTGATCACAAGCCTTAAATTTGCCACATTTGAATGACCCTTGTAGTTTCGGGGGTATCCAGGTCCTCTTGACCTCTTCATCAAAGTGGCTATGAACCAAAACATTGTTCAAATTTCTTGCCCTCCTGCTGACCATAGATGGATGGTCCTGCAAAAATTCACCAATAATATTGTCTGCCCTCAAAATATGCCAATGCTTACATATAATATCCCTAGCATGTTTCCATTGGTTATTAAAGGAGCCAATAAATCTTACTGTTTTGTCATCCGTTTCTGTAATCTTATCTTGTAACAATGAACAGCATGGAGTGTACTTGGCCCTTTTGTATGCCAACTTCACTATTCGCTTGCTACAGCCACGTTCATAGAACCTCTCGGCCATCAAGCCTGCCTGTATCTCAAAATAAAATAAAATAAAATTAATGAGAGATTTAGGATGATGACTGCTGGCAGTAAGAAGGCTGTTTGTATCTGTGGCCTTGCGGTGAATCGTGGTAGCAATGGTGTTATCAATACCCCTAGAGATGCACACATCTAAGAACATCACTTTGTCATGATCATGTTCTAAAGTCAAAAACAAATTAAGTTCGTTACTGTTAAGAATGTCAACGAACTCCTGAAGTTCATCAATGGTGCCATTCCATAACATCATCACATCATCGATATAGCGTACCCCTATATCGATGTGTGATGTGTATGGCTCCATTTCTTCTGAGAAAACCAGCATAGTGACCATGCAATAGTGTACTGTGTCAGGAAAATTAAAACGCCCCATTCAAGCCCTAAAGTTCTCCTCACTAGAACATTTAAAAACTTTAACCCACAACAGTTTCTGGATGACCTTACCAACTGCCCATGGCACAGAATCGATTTAATTCCCGCTCGACTATTTCCAATCCGAGTTCTTAAAACTCTGCGATACCCATGCTCCATTACGCAAAATAAGGGTACGGGGGGCCCATCTTCCATGGGTTACAACTGACCTTATTGCACTCTACCAGCTCCGGGATACCTTGTGGAAACGCTACAAAGTAACTGGCACTACCAAGGATCTCAATCACTACAGATGCCTGCGGAACATGTGCGCAAGGCACACAAAGCACAATATTACTCTGACAATCTCCACCAAAATACATCAAACCCAGCTAACTTCTGGAAGGTTATCAACAATATATTCCAGCCTCCTACCCATCAACAACCAAGTAATATCACTAAGGGGGATATTACTCTGACAAACCCCACTGACATTGCAAATGCATTCAATGATTACTTTGTGGGGTGTGCCACTAACTTATTAGCGAAACGCAGCCCAAACCACAAACCTGAATCTCATCCTGGGAGTACCCACATAGCCCGACCCCCTCCCAACACTGCCCACAATTTTCAATTTGGCCCAGTATCTGAAGAGGAGATTACACAAGCGCTCCTCAAACTAAAACTAAGCAGCCAATGCGGACCTGAGTTACTACAATCTAGGTTCCTACGACTTGGTGCCCCAGCCATTGCCAAACCAATTGCTTCCATAGTCAACTCTATCCTGTCTGCAGGCCATATCCCTAAGACCTGGAAAACTGCCAGAGTTGTCCCAATCTTCAAAAGTGGAGACAAAAACACTGTCTCAAACTACAGACCAATCTCACTTCTCCCAATTCTATCCAAAGTCATGGAAAAATGTGTCCACTCCCAATTAAGCGATTACTATACCAAGACAAATTTCCCTAGCCAACTCCAATCTGGCTTTCGTCCCAAACACTCCACCGTAACTACCCTGCTAGAAGTTTGCAATGAAATCCAGTGTGGAATGGAACGGGGACAACTCACTGGTGCAGTATTCCTAGATTTTGCAAAGGCTTTTGATACAGTTGATCATGCTAGCCTGCTTAACAAACTCCAGAGCTCTGGAATAGGGAAGCATGCTTTAAACTGGTTTCAGTCCTACCTATCAGGAAGATCCCAACATATGTCCATCTCAGGCTCTAACTCCAACCCCCTGGATATCACCTGTGGGGTCCCGCAAGGCTCTGTTCTGGGGCCCCTACTCTTCTCAGTGTTCATTAATGATCTTCCCACAGCTTGTAAGGAAGCCTCAATACACATGTATGCAGATGACACAATCCACAGCCATAGCCTCTCTGACCTTCAACACATACTTCAGTCTGACTTTTTGAGACTCGAAAACTGGATTTCTCCTTCTCTTACCGTGCACCCCAAAACTGGAACAACCTACCAGAGACTCTCACATCAACCACCAGTTTAAGTTCTTTCAAATCTAAGGCTGTCTCACATTTTAATCTGGTCTGTAACTGTTTCATTCGCCTATAATATATATATATATATATATATATATATATATATATATATATATATATATATATATATATATATATATATATATATATATATATATATATATATAAATTTTATTTTATTTTTTTACCTGTGCATGCAATGTCTTGTATATAATGTATACCCTATTCATTTATGTAACTGTATCTGTAACCATGTATTATTTGTCTTAACTCTGTGCCCAGGACATACTTGAAAACGAGCGGTAACTCTCAATGTATTACTTCCTGGTAAAATATTTTATAAATAAATAAAATAATCCTGGCAGTCATTTTATAAATGATCAGGAGCCAGAAAATTCACAGCTTTGTTGTGCTGCAGCCCAGAAATAAAATGAAAGAATAACTGCACACCGTAAAATGTTCATGTGGCAACTTGTACTGTTTATTCTTACTTGCTCTGCCCCACTGAGCTGTTTTTTTTCTGCATACTTAAGAGGCCTTTCGGAGAAACAGTCTGAACCTCTCGGATAAGTTCAGTGATGGGTCTGACAGCCAGCCGTGTTAACCTCTGTTTTGGGCTCATGGTTTGAGAAATAAAAACACATTTGAACTATTTTACTGCGAGAGAGGACTGCAACACATTTCAAAGCAGGGAGAAGGTTAAAATGCAGTAAGCAGGGACAAAACGAGAGGTGGAAACAGACACTGTGCCGGTAGAGAAATCTTTAAAAAAAATGGATGTGCCCGAACACGGCACCTTTAAAAAGTCACCTTATTGTTCATCTCCTGCCCACAGGTACCTTTGTGCATTGACTCCTCCAACTTTGCAGTGATTGAGGCTGGATTGAAGTGCTGTCAGGGAAAATGTATTGTAAACAGCATAAGCCTGAAAGAGGGAGAAGAGGACTTCCTGGAGAAAGCAAGAACAATTAAGCGTTTTGGAGCTGCTGTGGTGATCATGGCTTTTGATGAAGTGGGACAAGTGAGTTTCTGGTACCTCATCAGCCTTTTTCTGTACAGTATATCATTCATTTACATGATATTCCAGTGGCCTTTAATATACTGCCAACTGTGGTGGACTCTGGGAAAATGAACAGTTAATAGGAAGGCTGTCGCTGCCTTTACTGCAATTTACATATCGATCACATAATGCTTCTTGGTGTCATTAAAACACATGGCAGTGGAAGTTGTAACTCTAGTAGGTAATGGGGTTAGTGAATTGTCCTAGTACTGTATGTGTAACTGGACATCTTGTGCAAAGGATTACTGTGAGAAAATTAAGCATAACCAGGACAACTTTGTAGGGCAATCAGATCATCCGATCTCACCCGATGCCCGCCTAAGAAAAATCAATTAAAACTATACAGTATGCAAGAAAGTCCGGTCAAATAGGTGGAATATATAATGAAAGACCATTATATTAAAATATGTGAACTTGTTCTTCTCCCTGCTTCTTCTGATTAAATATTATGTAACCCCTCTTTGCCCGGCACAACAAGGAGTCACATCAAAGTGTAATTATTTATGTGCAGGTTGTGCTCGGAGTCGCTGTTTACCTTCTCTGGGCTTGAACACATCCGTGTAGGCTGGTGTAGTAAGCATTGAGGTAGAATGAAGGGCGCCAGGAACTTTTATATTACAAACAGGACAGGCTTTATTTATAGAGTTCGCTGAATAACAACTTCCCCAGATGTATTGCTGCATTCCTGAAGAGGCACAATCTTAGGATATTTAAACTAGTTAGATAGACATTAACTGGTGTCAAACAGTATCGTTGCATTAGGTATTATTGCCCAGACGGCTCTTGCCACTATCCTAGGGAGGTTCTTAACTTGGTACCCGTAGTTCTGGATCTGTGTGGTATTCGCTGTCCCCGAGTTTGGATTTTCCTCCTTCCCACCAGGACCCGTGGTAGAGATACTCCCACCGTCCGGGATACATATCCCATCACCGAGTAGTATACTGCTTATCCCAATGCATCAGTAGGGGCTCTCATTTGAAACTGGGCTGTATGTGCCAAATACACGGTGCTCCAGAACCCTCTATTTAAAAGGATTCTCCCCCCCCCCCCCCCCCCACCCCCCACCCCCAGAGTACCACGCATCCTCCTCTTTCAGGGCAGATAATTAACATCAGACAATTACTATGGGCTGTGACCAGAAGGGACACGATCTCGAACTATAAAATAATAGAAGTGACAAGAAATCCTTAAACACAACTATACACTTAAATATCGCTTACAGTGTATATACAAGTGAGATCCCCCCTCTGTGACGCCTCCACTGACCTAAGGGTCTACAGTAGAAGCTTTTGCAGCTATATTTATACCTTTTGTGTCACCATCCACCTGGATACGGGGGGAGGGGTTTGGATATTGCTCCGCCCTTCTGACCCAGGTGGCAGACTAAACATCTTCCAGAAGGTAGGTGGAGCTAGAAGAATACTTTGTGTCCTTTACTAATTGACAGGATGAACACCTTCTGGAAGGTGGCTAAGCTTCTGCTGAGCTACTTTGCAACAAATATGGGAAGGGGAACAAGTACTTTGACACAACCCATGCAGTTAACCCATTAGGGCCTTAACTTCATAGCTGGCCATAGTAACTCCAGAGGGGGGTTTACATTATAATATTATAATATTGTTCATTACACAGGCCACAGATACGGAGACAAAGGTCCGTGTGTGCACTAGAGCTTACAACCTCCTGGTCAAGAAGCTGAACTTCAACTGCAATGACATAATTTTCGACCCAAACATCTTGACGATCGGTACCGGCATGGAAGAACATGACAAGTACGCCATACACTTTATTGAAGCCACTAAAATGATAAAGGTGCGTGGAGAGAAAAACAGGAAAGGTTTGGTGGCTGAGTTTACATTTACCAATAAATATAGCATTCAACCTGTTCATACTGTACACTGGTAAGATTTCTGTTGGAAAGAGCAAACAAGTTGACGTCTATGGCTGCAGACAGTATATGAGTACAATAGAACGGCAATAAAAGATTTTAATGGTAAATCAGAAACAGGCTTTCAACAGGTTTAAATTTGGAACCGTAATTTTAGCTACAGTAAGGTGTGTGTGTGTGTGTGTGTGTATATATTTAAGTAATAATCCATGAAGAACAGGGCATTACTGGCCAATAATGCCCTGGCTGGATGAGTTGAAGGCCCGAGGCGAAGACGAGGGACTTTAACCCAGCCAGGGCATTATTGGCCAGTAATGCCCTGTTCTGAGGGGATTATTACTATTATAGGCTAAATGTAGGCTTATTTCATAAAGAATAGACACTTTTGTATAGTTAAATAGATTTTTTTTTATTCAAATAAAATGGTAAATACATGAAACCACCTCTATATACTCTTACACTGCAGATAGCTATATCCACACACTGCCGCCCCCTCTGTGTACACACACACATGCTCACACACCAGCTCACACACACACACACGCACACACCACAGTGCCTCTACACACACACACACGCACACACCACAGTGCCTCTACACACACACACACACACACACCACAGTGCCTCCACACACACACACACACACACACACACACACACACACACACACACACACACACACACACACACACACCACAGTGCCTCTACACACACACACACACACACACACACACCACAGTGCCTCTACACACACACACACACACACACACACACACACACACACACACACACACACACACACACACCACAGTGCCTCTATACACACACATACACACACACACACACACACACACCACAGTGCCTCTACACACACACACACACACACACACACACACACCACAGTGCCTCTACACACACACACACACACACACACACACACACACACACACACACACACACACACACACACACACACACACACACACCACAGTGCCTCTATACACACACACACCACAGTGCCTCTATACACACACACACACACACACACACTGGAGCTCTAGACACACAACACAGCACCTCCTCTACACTCACTACACAGCACCTCTACACACGCAGCACCTCTACACACGCAGCACCTCTACACACGCAGCAGCTCTACACACACAAACTCTGCTACTACACATACAACAGCACAACACACACAGACACACACACACACACACACACACACACACTGCAGCCACAATCAAAAATGCAGCCACAATCAAAAATGCAGCCACTTACTAAACTTTGCACTTTCCCCCCCCAGCTCTACACACAACACAGCACATCTACACACATACACACACACACACACACACACACACACACACACTCATACACACACACACACACACACACACACACACACACACACACACACACACACACACACACACACTTCTTTGCAGTCTCACCCCCCCCCTCCCCCCCCCCCCAATTCAACTGAATCTGCTCAGAACATCTCAGTCAGCTCGGGAGGGGGAGGAGTCAAACCGTGACTGATACTTTTTGACCAATCCCCTGCCATGTCTCAGAGCTTTTACTTAATTCAAACCAATCCCCTGCTCTGTCTCAGCTGTTCTGCAAGCTGATTGGCTGGAAATAAACAGATTGAAAACTGCATTTTGCAAGCTGCTGAAATTCAGCGAATTACTGTGGATAATGCCCGGAATTTTAACCAATCAGAGAGCAGGGTTTTCAATAATGCCCTGAATTGTACTGCTTTAGCCTATAATACAATATAAACATTCATCTTATAATGAAGAGTAATGGTGCTTGTAACTGTAATTGAACATTTCAGTCATATGGACTGCTAGTGGTCTTGTAATTTACCATATAGTTTCTGGTTAGTAATTGTTCAGTTGATTTAGTCTCTGTGCCTAATTTCTATGGTGCATTATTCTGCATAGTAATATGCCATGCTATTTTCGGGATAACAATGATTTGAATACTAAATTGATTAACAGGAGTCTCTGAGAGGAGCCAAAGTCAGCGGGGGTCTATCCAATCTTTCCTTCTCATTTCGAGGAATGGAAGCCATCCGGGAGGCCATGCATGGAGTCTTCCTTTACCACGCCATCAAGGTATGTCTTGCAGACGTGGACACGTTCCATAAGACACTAATGCTATTAGGGTCATCGTAATGCCATATTACACGGTCTGATTTGATGGCTTCTCTGACAGCGAAGAGGTTGAAAATACAAATGATCAAAATAAACCAGTTTCATCTAAGGAGGTAGTGAGGTAACACCATGTCCTAGATCAGGGGTGGCCAATTCCAGTACCCAAGGGCCACCAACAGGCCAGGTATTAGGGATATCTGTAAGGAATCCGCTCCGCAGTTTACTGGTTGCCTTACCTTGCAGACGTGTGCAGTCCTGGAGCACCTCTCCTGATGTTTGCTGCAGCCTGGATTCACTCACCAAAGCTATACACACTCCCTCTGGTATCTACTGCAGCTGTGCAGCCTATCACTGCAACCTAGACTTGCATTCATTCATTGGAGCAGTACCTTCACACCCCCCTCCGGGGATTGGCCCGCTGGCCTTTAAGTATTGTCTTCCCATAATGCTCCCTGCCGAGCATAGTCCTTCCTGGATGTCACTATCTGTTCTGCCACAAGCCCTCGCTTGTTCCTGTCCCTCATGCTGAAGCGGAGTATTCTCCTTGTTGTCTGCAGCTCCAGGTTTCCTAAGGCCGGCTGCTATATTCACGCAGCGGTCTGCTCCAGTCTCCTGTGTTGTAGCTGAGTACTCTTCTTGTTCACTTCAGCTCCTTGTTCCTGGGACCGGCTGCTATATTCACGCAGCGGTCCACTCCTGTTCTCCTGTGCTGACGCAGAGGTTTCGTCCCTGCGTCCTTCAGCCTCCTGGATTCCTGCACTGAAGCGGAGGTTTTCGTCCCGGCGTCCTTCAGTCTCCTGGATTCCTGCACAGTAGCGGAGGTTTCCCTGTGTATCTTCAGCTTCCTGGTTCCTGGGGCCTACTCTTTCCCTAATCTAGAGAGGCCGTGTCCTGGTTCCTGCGCTGAGACAGAGGATTCCCTAGCCCGCTCAGGACTCTTGCGCTGTAGCACTGGTGCACCCGTGCAGCAAAGCGGTGTGCTACTCTGGTCTGCTTACCATCTCCTGTGACCAGCACCATGGGCCATGGCCGTCGCTCGCGCAGAGCCCAACCCCGCGCTCCTAAGCTGAAGCGGGGTTCTCCTGACTACATGTTGCCGAACTCTTGCCTGAACAATGTTTATCCTGATGTCTCCTGTCCTGACCCTGGCTTCTACAACGACGACGCTGTCTTCTCCAATCCTGATCCTGCGACATATGACTACGAACTGCGCAATCCGGATCAGCCTGCGCGGTCTCAGGTCGGTGCTTTTACAACCCCACCTCAGCCTCGCGGTCCGGTCCTGGTTTGTGGCGAGCAGAACCCTGACAGTATGCTCGGCCGCACAAACTCGGACCGCCCTGTGGTGAGGGTTGGTAAGTTTCTGTCTGAAAGCCTCTCCCAGCCTGTAAACCAGTCCTAGTGTGAATACCAATTTCTATGTGAGATAATACCCCTGATTGAAGATCTGATTGTGTTTGTAGGTTTAACCCCTTTGCAAAACAAATGCCGTAATGATCTCATGATGAAGGTTTACCGCCTCCGGGACTTAAAACAATCGCTGGCCGCTTGTATTTGCTTTCCTGGTTACCCTTTAACTTGGGAAAATGTGTACCCTTTAGAATTGGACGACGCCCAAAAGGAACTCTCTTCCCTGGCCTTGTCTTTAGACATTTATATAGCAAAAGAGGACCCTCTCCTCATGTTGGCTGATGCCCAAAAAACACTCTATATCCTTTCCATGACATTGGACATTTGCATAAAGGAACAGGATCCTCCCCTCGCCAGCTTCGCTGCCGCTTGGCTGTATCCCTGGTCTACCACGGATCCTTGCCCTGAGTGTATGCCCGGGTTCCCTGACACCAATGATATGTTTTCGTTAACCCCTGCCGATCAGTCCTGTGAGGTCCCCCTGGAGAATACATATGTTGCTCTACCCAGCCCTAATGTTCTTGTATCAGAGAATAAGTTCATTAGTTCTCCTATTTCTAGCTCAGAAGTCCTTTCTCTAGGTCTTGAGGGTTTTCCAGCTTTAACCCCTGCCGAGCAGTCCTGTGAGGTTCCCCTGGAGAATACATATGTTTCACTAGCCAACACTAAGGTTCTACTATCAGAGAATAAGTCCCTTTGTTCCCCTATTTCTAAATCCGAATCTGTCACTCCAGCTCTTGAGGGTTTTCCAGCTTTAAACTCTGCTAGGCAGTTCTGTGCGCTTTCCCCGTCAGAGAAAGAATCCCTAAGTTCTGTTCCCAGGGTCATTTCTGTATTAACCCCTGAGGGGCAGCTCTCTGAGTTTCCTTTGGTAAATCCCTGTTCTCTGTCAGCCATGGTCACGCCCCTAGCTTCAGAGGAGAGATTCCTGGTCTGTCCTAATACAGAGAGATTACCTATGTTTTACTCTCAGGCATTGTCTGCATTAACCCCTGTAAATTCTTGCTGCCTCCAAGTTAATGCCTTCGTTTTAGCCTCAGAGAATGAGTCCACAAGTCAGACAGCAGAGGTTGCATTGAGGGATTCCCATAACCGTACGGAGTCCCTAGAGATTCTTTGCTATAAATCCCCTGCTTCAGCTCAAGTTTCCGCAGTTTCGTCTCCGGAGACTTCGGCTAAAGTTCTGGTTCCTGATAAATGTATTCAGGAGTCAGGTTTTTCCCTAAGCTTGCTCGCAGAGTTCCTTCTCCCGGGTGTTTCGCTGAACCAGCCTGTCGCCCACATAGCGGTGATCCCTGCTTCAGCGCATAGTTCCCACATTATGGAGTCTGCAGTAATTTCTGGTTTCCCAGACATTCCTTACCAAATACCTACTTCAGAGACCAGTACAGTTATGATTCACCCCCGTGTACTGTCTGAGTTCTCCTCCTCTTTAAGCTTAGGGTTAAAAGCATACAGTAGTCTGTATGTCCCTCCTGGGGTTCATATTATGTTCCCAGGAATGTTTGCTGACGCACGGTTTTCTCCCCAAAGTGACGCTTTTTCATATAGATTAGTAAAAAGCTTGCACACTGTATCCCTTTTCGCTGAATTGTGTCTTACTAGTTTTGAGACTCTGAGAGGTAATGATTCTCCTTCTGATTCTGAAGCTCTTCCTACAAGGAGTATCCTGATTGCGGGTCCCCCTGATTTCTCTGTCCAGGCTAATTCTCCAGGGATCAGCATATCTGTGGTCACTTCCTTAGTACTGTCTGAGGTCACCATGCATATATTACAAGTCCTGGGGTTTAAATCTGAGCTATTTAGCTGTCCTGCCTTTGCTGAAACCCAGTCCCTCAGTACTGTGTCTAAATATGCCCCAGCAAACATGGGGTTACTCTGGGAAGAAATGAAAACTCCTGTCTTAAAGGGTATTTTTTCTCACATGTCCAGCAAATCTAGAACCTCAGTAATTGTTTCTAAGTCACTTATCAATACATCTGATTTTTTCTCTAATCAAACCCAGACACCCTCACTATCGGTTAGGAGTCCTGTGATCAGAGATTTTGCACTAGAAAACACACCAATTCATGTTTTTGTCAGGTTAGGTACCCCTGTGGTTAGGGCCATTGCAGTTTCGGAAAAGACTCCTTGTACTCCTAAGGTGCCTGTCATTAAGAGTTTTCATAGTTCATACTTGCTGCTTGTTGATTCTCAGGGCCCTGTCACTGAGGTACAGACTTCAGCTTCTGATGTTAGCTTCCCTCCCACCACTACCCTGGCTCTGCCTTTTTCTCAAGCTACTGATTTAAAGATCCCAAGGACTATTCCTGATTCACTGACAATATTATCTCCCAATGAAGATTTCCCAGTATTGGAGAGCTCTACTGTTGTTTGCTTCTCTGCTCCTGCTAAACCATGGTTTTGTCCCTCGGAATTTTCGGTTGCCCCTGTTATTTCCTCTCAGTTGGAAATACTCTGTACGTATCCCAAGATTTCGGTCCCTATGCCTGGTTTACTGCTTGCCTTGTCACCTTCCATACCAATACCGGGAGATGCTTCCAACAAACCTATACCCTTACTAACCATTACCTGGGAGCCTTCTAGAGGAAAAATTCCTTGCAAATTCCAACATGCAGTGGTCAGCCAAGACTTTTTCTGTTACAAAGTTCCTCCTGGTGTATTCGATCAACTATCAGGGCCGCTGATCCTAGAGTCCGGTTCATTTATTAAAGACTGGGCTTCCTGTAGGGGTTCTCCTGCCGTTTCTGCTCTGGAACCCTCTGGTTCTTCACAGCCCTGGATTTCCAAGTCATTTTGCGAGGCGAGCCATGTACCAAAGATGTTTCTTCCATCAATCTCATATCCTAGAACTGTACTCACCAAAGAACTGCTCGTTTACGGATGCCCTTTCCACCTAAAGAATTTTAGGAACAACTCAATGTCCCCAAGACCCATGGATGGTCCTGTCTGGCCGCAGTTCTCACCGGGGGGTGGGGGTACACTAAGGACTAACCACGAGTCTCTGGACCACGACTCTAACCCCAATCCTAGACGGTTCAGCAACAATTCCCGGTCCCCCAACTCTAGGTGTGCTCATGTTCGCCCGGAGGTCTCGCGTGAAGGGGGGGGTACTGTAAGGAATCCGCTCCGCAGTTTACTGGTTGCCTTACCTTGCAGACGTGTGCAGTCCTGGAGCACCTCTCCTGATGTTTGCTGCAGCCTGGATTCACTCACCAAAGCTATACACACTCCCTCTGGTATCTACTGCAGCTGTGCAGCCTATCACTGCAACCTAGACTTGCATTCATTCATTGGAGCAGTACCTTCACACCCCCCTCCGGGGATTGGCCCGCTGGCCTTTAAGTATTGTCTTCCCATAATGCTCCCTGCCGAGCATAGTCCTTCCTGGATGTCACTATCTGTTCTGCCACAAGCCCTCGCTTGTTCCTGTCCCTCATGCTGAAGCGGAGTATTCTCCTTGTTGTCTGCAGCTCCAGGTTTCCTAAGGCCGGCTGCTATATTCACGCAGCGGTCTGCTCCAGTCTCCTGTGTTGTAGCTGAGTACTCTTCTTGTTCACTTCAGCTCCTTGTTCCTGGGACCGGCTGCTATATTCACGCAGCGGTCCACTCCTGTTCTCCTGTGCTGAAGCAGAGGTTTCGTCCCTGCGTCCTTCAGCCTCCTGGATTCCTGCACTGAAGCGGAGGTTTTCGTCCCGGCGTCCTTCAGTCTCCTGGATTCCTGCACAGTAGCGGAGGTTTCCCTGTGTATCTTCAGCTTCCTGGTTCCTGGGGCCTACTCTTTCCCTAATCTAGAGAGGCCGTGTCCTGGTTCCTGCGCTGAGACAGAGGATTCCCTAGCCCGCTCAGGACTCTTGCGCTGTAGCACTGGTGCACCCGTGCAGCAAAGCGGTGTGCTACTTTGGTCTGCTTACCATCTCCTGTGACCAGCACCATGGGCCATGGCCGTCGCTCGCGCAGAGCCCAACCCCGCGCTCCTAAGCTGAAGCGGGGTTCTCCTGACTACATGTTGCCGAACTCTTGCCTGAACAATGTTTATCCTGATGTCTCCTGTCCTGACCCTGGCTTCTACAACGACGACGCTGTCTTCTCCAATCCTGATCCTGCGACATATGACTACGAACTGCGCAATCCGGATCAGCCTGCGCGGTCTCAGGTCGGTGCTTTTACAACCCCACCTCAGCCTCGCGGTCCGGTCCTGGTTTGTGGCGAGCAGAACCCTGACAATATCCCTGCTTCAGCACAGGTGACTCAGTCATTCTGAGCCTGTATACATAGTCATTCTGATTGAGCCACCTGTGCTGAAGCAGGGATATCCTTAAAACCTGATCTGTTGCTGGCCCTTGAGGACTGGAGTTGGCCACCCCTGTTCTAGATCTTTACTAACGTCCTTTGCGAAAGTATCGCGATCTATAGTTTAAACCACGGGTGCGCAAACTTTTTGTCCGGCGCCCCCTCCCTGCTTTCCCCCACTGCTCGCTCCGCCCCATACCTTGTATCAAGCGTCAAATGACGCTGCGGGTCACATGACCCCATAGCGTGGCGTCATTTGACGCCGCGTTGCTATGGCGACGCCTCAGACCAAGCCTTCTGAATCAAGGTAAGTCAGTTGCAGAGGTCTCAAGCAGTCCCCCGGCATTAATTTAAATGCCTTGGGGAAGAGGTTGGGGCATTTAACGGCCGAGCACCCCTGGTTTAGACTAACGTGCCTCTACGATTCAATTTACATGACGGGAAAGATACCTGTAGCTTGCATGGCCACTCGCAGCACCTTTTCCAAACATATATACTTGTCAAGATTTGTATTACCATACCAATACATAATCATTGATTTGTCCCTCTGTCTTTTGTAGATCGGCATGGACATGGGAATAGTAAACGCAGGAAACCTTCCTGTGTACGACGATATTGACAAAGAGCTTCTTCAGCTGTGCGAAGATCTCATCTGGAACAAAGATGCTGAAGCGACAGAAAAACTTCTAAAATATGCCCAGGTATTACGGTGTATGGCTCAATGACACAGGGTGGTTATGTTGCATGTACGGCAAGAGCACTGTTTTTGCAAATATATCAGATTCCCTGTGAATCCAAACCCGCATTATTTTAAAATGTTAGTTTGTGTAGTAGTATTTTGATATGCTACTAGTGCATTTAGTAATTCATTATACATAAAGCAAGAAAGAAGAGGTCACCTTCTTATTTCATTTATTTTGTTTGTGTGGAAGGCGGATAAGGACTGAAACATTTTTCAATGGTTGGAACAAATAGTTTGTGGGTACTTCTTATGTTTTATTTTCCCATACATGCAGACAGAAACCGGGACAAAGTGGGATAAACGGGCTTTCTTGTATCTGTAGCTGCATGTTCTATATGTAAATTTTTTTTTTTAAAAAGAGATGCCTTTTTCATGCCGCCTTTTGTTTCATCTTTGGATATTCAAATTTTAAATATCAGATTTATCAAGGGCACATTTTTTTCACAGTTTTTCTTTTACAGCTTGTACACGTAATATACAAAAAAGTATCTTAACATGTTTTAAGAATTTTGGATTTGGATCTTTAATAAAAAAAAAAAAATCCAAGACGAGTGCAACAGAATTGTACGTGCTTTATTTAAATGTACTTCAGTTATATGTACAGGGATTACATGAATAACCAGATTGAATCTGTATAATTAACCCTGTTGCTTCTGTACTGACCAGTAATAATACCACGCATAGCTTTTCTGTAGTGATATGGTACTGTATATAAAGCCTTGTTATAATTAATATACAGTACTTCAGCTAATATGAATAATGTATTCAGACAAAGGCCAAAGGTGGGAAGAAAGTGATCCAGACTGATGAATGGAGAAGCAACTCTGTAGAGGAGAGGCTGGAATATGCACTTGTCAAGGTAAATATGCAAGGAGTATAGCGCTATAATATCTATGTATTTTATGAAAGGGAAGCATGACAATCACAGGTGCACTATTCTACGCAGAGTAATAGATAAGTGCCTCATTTCGCTGCTAAGAATAGGGCTGTAATTTAAAAAGTGGCTTAATGAGTGCAGCCGCTTTTAAATGATCATTCATTTAAAAAAAAAAGACTTCTCAAGTCTCCCCTGCTTTGGGTTCTTTTTTGTTGACTGATATTATCTGCATCATAATTATAATAAATATAATGGGATACTGGCTGTGCGATTGTTGGGGACCCGGGAGAAAGCTTTGGTTGCTGATGATTTCTGTTACCTGCAGTAATTATAACAGAAACACTCATGAAAGGGTAGAGCCCCTTCAAATTTCCTTGTGCTGCAGAGATTCACTCCAGGTATATGAAGTCCATTTAAATCAGCAACATGATAACAGACCATAAGGGGTTAACACATATGATGAACAGCAAATGAGTCTACTGACTCTCCCCTAGTATGGGAGCAGCCTGGCAACATACAGAGGGTTGACCCAGTAGGTTAAGTAACCTGCTAGGGACCCCTCAAATGTATAAATAGTGCACTAAAAGTGCCTGTTCCCCTGGGGTGCTTAAGAATAAGAAATAAACTTACTCAGTTCTTTCATTGGTCTGTTCCAGTTGGCGTGCTCCAGGCTTGTGAGCAATAAAGTAGCAGGATATCCTCTCCATAGGAAAGTAATCAGCGGGCACTGCTTGGACAAAAAATGGCAAGAAGGCTGGACTGTGCAAAAAATATAAAAGCCTTTATTGGTTCCCGGCAAACATGGATAAAAAAGGGGAGAAGGAGTCCCCTCTTAGCATATATATATATATATATATATATATATATATATATATATATATACACACACACACACACACACACACACACACACACACACACACACACACACACACACACACACACACACACAGCACCTGTGAGTGAAACATGCTACAGGCTTGTTATGAAAGGATGGTGCTTGAGTACATGTATTAAAAAAATAATCTGTTTTTACAGTAGTTGTATAGTTTGACGCAGGCATTTTTAAACCTGCATTCTGATGAAATACATCAGGACGCTGCAAAATGATTGTGAGGTTAACAAAATTAAGAAATGTAAAAATGTGTTGCCTAAAATGTTGGCCTACAAAAGCAAATTGGTCTATTTTTGACCTAATGGAGATCAACTATGGCAGTAATTACATTTGAAAAAAAATAGGAATTATAAACTAACATCTCGCATTTATTTATTTTTTATTATTATTCAGGGTATTGAAAAATATGTTGTAGAGGACACAGAGGAAGCAAGAACAAACAAGGAAAGGTATAAGAGACCTCTCCACATCATTGAAGGACCTCTCATGAATGGCATGAAAATAGTCGGAGAGCTGTTTGGTGCTGGGAAGATGTTCTTGCCTCAGGTACACTGAAGCAGACACTTTATCGGTAGTAGACTTTTGCAGAATGAAAACTCTAAATGTGGTTTTAGCCAATACTGCTCGACCTGGGCCTGGAGAAGGTGACAAAGCAGCACTGAGTACAGATGGGCCAATGTGTCTTGGTACACACCAGGGTATATTTCACAGAATTCACAAACATTTGTATGCATTTTGCATAGGAACCTGCTATTGAGACTTACCTTGACGTTGGTAAGCAGGCTAATTATTTGATGAAAAGATGCAACCACAAGTCTCCTTTGTCTTACAGATTTGGTTTCACTATGTATATTTATTTCCCCATTTATTGTTAGCCCAGTGGGAGAAGCGCAGGGGTTCACTTTCTGTTTTTTGATACCCAACAGGGCAACAACAATTCTGGTTATTACTTTGCAGTCGGCGAGGCTAATTTATAGAAGATGATTACAACATCATTGTCAAGGAACTTAAAACTAAATGAGTTGGAGTACTCTCAACCTGTACCTCTCTGATGTATAAGATTACGAATGTTGTTTAGAAGAGCAGTTCTGTTTTGATTGGAAAGATGTTGATCCTTTGGCATAAAATGTAATTATAAGGGAATAGGATTTACCTGTGTGTGAAATGAAAAGTACAAACACCTTCATTTAGAGACACTCACCGTTAAATTCTATCAAATTAACTGTATTCTGTAAAATGCTTAATTAACAGTTCGGACCTCAGAGCGATCTTCCTCGGGATGATAAAATATTGTCGTAGGAAACATTTTAACCGGTAGCGCAGTTTTTTTGCACCCGTTTTACTTTATTTGATAGCTGCAGCACAAATCGGTATACTATTCATTTTAGATATATGTTGTGCTTTCTGTCACTTCCTTGGAAGAGATAATGACAAAACAATTCCATATGATAATTTGTCTTCTCTGTTTATGGGTGCAGGTGATAAAGTCAGCTCGGGTTATGAAAAAGGCAGTGGGACACCTCATTCCCTTTATGGAAAAGGAAAGAGAGGAGATGAGAGCCTTGACAGGCAGCGTGGAAGAAGACGTAAGTCCTAATTATTTATTCATTACTTATTTTTACATAATGCACATGGTAAAAGCAGAGTTTTACATCATAGAAATAACAGGCACCTTATTAGATACATATATTACAGTTTCTTATAAATGTGCAGTTGCGTCATATTTGCAGCCTTTTCTGGGCCATTTATGTCAATAGGCCATAAGGTAAATATATAAAATAGAGCAAATTGTCATGAAAAATCACAAGATACCAAATGATGTTCAAAGAAGATTATATGTTTAGTATACGTACAGTGATTGTACACATTGTAATATGATCAGTCACAAGAACTAAACGATCACCCAAATATACAGTACATACAATGTGTGGGGAGTAATTACAATGACAAGAGACTAATACAAACTGAAAACACAATATCAAAGTAGTATCTTGCCAAAGATCTAGATGTATCACAGGCTGACACCTTAGAGAAAGGGACTCAAGGTTTCAGGCTGCAAAGCGCCCTTTATCAAGACTAACCGCACATGTATCCAGCTAATTGTAGGCGGCTGCCATCTCCTCATCACGTCCAAGATTACATCACAACATGTGAGACAATGGCGTTATGCTTATTTATACGTGCAGACGTCTGAACTAGTAGAACACTGAATGTGCTTTATTCATGTGAATGCATTAATGTAATAAAGTTACAAAATGCAAGAAAGAGAACACAAATCTTTTATCCAAACCAGTGCTTGTCAAACATTTCCTGGGGACACCTCTTCCTGACCAGATTTTTGGTATAAGCATTTGAGATATACTGTATATTGTATGAAGTTTGATTACACTAATATGTACTGTATAAGCAGTTTATACCCAAAAAGTTAAAGTATCCCTCAAACCTGTTTGGGATGGGAATACCTAGGGACACATTTCACATCCTCTGATCCAAACAGAACATATTATCTTTGTGGATGCTAGACCTTAAAACTTTGGACATTTGGGTAAATCAAGTGTCACACAGAATATGCTCTTATCAGTCTGGTTTAAGTACTGGAGCAGTGCAGTAACCCCACGTATCACATTTTGTGAAAGAAACATACAGTGGAAGCATCTAGTGAAGAGTCAAACGCGTGTGTGTGTGTGTGTATACTGTACATATATCAAAAGAAGTGGGCACTCCAGGATTCATAGTGATTAAATGTATTCAACGTTTCCAAGACGGGATACAACTAAATGACTCCTTGCTTATGGGAGCCTAGTTGCTAAATATTTTTTTAAGTAAGGCTCATTTTCAATAATAAAGCAATTAAGCAATCTCTTTGCATCAGGGTGTTCTCCTTAACTAAAATATTGTTAATTCAAAAAAAATGTGTTTGTATTTGGTATATTGACATAAGTGAGTTGAACATGTGCAACATACTGTAGCTTGTTTTATACATGGAATTATTATGCCTGTTCGTAGAATCCATATCAAGGCACCATTGTACTGGCAACAGTGAAAGGAGATGTACATGACATTGGCAAGAATATTGTAGGAGTTGTGCTGGGATGCAATAATTTCAGGTTGGTATTCCGTGAAATGTTTTGTATAAAGTAACCCTCCCCCATGTTTATTTGCATAACTACCCAGAATCCTCTGTGTTATGTTGGTAGCAGTACTTTAATGATCTACTATACAGTATATCGGTGACGGTAGTAGTATATTAAAAGTATAAGTCCCCATTGCTAAAGAGCTTACTATCTAAACTTGAGAGTTTCAGGGAGGAGATGGAAACTGATTTACCCAAATCAGAGTGTATTTTCACCCCTTTAGTGCCAAGTCCTTTCCTACATGATAGTAAGGCATTTGTAGTTAATTGGAAAGCCAAGTTACGCTTTTCCTTAAAGAAAAAATGTATTGCAAAGATATATTTACATTTTTTTTTTATTTTCAGGGTTCTTGATCTGGGAGTTATGACTCCATGTGACAAGATACTCAGAGCTGCAATCGAAAACAAAGCAGGTGAGCAGTACACATACCTTATTTCTGGACATTTGATTTGCTATTTACAGACGACTTTGTAATGGTCTAAATATCTTGTTAACTCGCTGTATCTTTCTGCTGTGGAACACAAATGATAATAAGTGATTTTACTTTTTCCGTTCACTAAAACAAAATACAATGATTATTTTTAAAATCTCATTCCCACAATATTGCAACCTTGTATCTTTTCATTTTGGTTGCAATCTTCGATGTGGGTAAAATGAGGAAAGACCTTATAAAGAGGAAAGGACACTAAATTCATGAATTATGAGGCATCAAATGTAAATAAATTGTGGGTAGTGTGAAATTGGGGAATGGAATGAAGAGACGTATATGAAACAAGTAGCATGGATGAATTTAGCAAAGTGTAAATTTTGTCCTCAAAATTTCTCTGCCTTTGAATGCTGAGAATATACGATGTGGATCTCTGCAGAGGGGAAGCCATTACAAGTTCAGTGTTTACTGAACTAAAAAAAGTTTGGTTCACAAAACATTTGAACAAAGATATTGATCACATGACGACACAACTGAGCTCACTTTTGACCGTCTTTGCCCTTGATCCGTTGTAGACGTAATTGGACTGTCTGGTCTCATCACTCCGTCTCTGGAAGAAATGATTTTTGTTGCCAAGGAGATGGAACGACTTGCAATAAAGATTCCTCTGCTCATTGGTGGAGCAACAACATCTCGGTATGTGGTATTCCAAACAATCAGTAGCTCAAGAGTTTTCATGTTTTGGAGTATAGCCAAACAGAGCTAAGTAAAAACACCTGCATGGAGTTGATACTCAAAAACAGAACTACTTTCCTTTTTATCCATTTTTTTTTTTGTTTCCTGTTTACATACTTCATTGTGAAATACTGCCAAACATACCTGAAACTAGGAATTAAATGGCTAAAATATTTAGGTGAAATATCATCTTTTGTTGTGATTCTTAAAAATGTCTGCCATGGCAATTTTCCAAAAACTGGCTTATAACTCGGCACTGATCACTTGGACTTTAATTGCTACATTTTCGTTTCCCAATTTTTTTCCCACCTCAAAATGTTTTTACAGTAAGTTAACAGTTCCCCCCTCCCCCCCCCCCCCAAAAAAAACCTAATAGACTGATTCACGCTTAGTTATAAAGCAGTTTTTAGAACATTTATATTTGTTTTTAAAGAGGCAGTCACACTTGGTGGCACAAACAAAACGGGGAATAAAATAACATGACTTTCTAATAAAAATAGAAAGTTAGTACTGTTGGTTTTATTTATCTTTAATGTTTCAAAAAACATTTAGGTGAATGCAAATTGATGTTACATAGCATTTTTGCAGGCAAGTGTCCCTGCCCTGTAGACCAGGGAGAAAAATTGATTTACCCAAGGTCACAAGGAGCTTACACTGGGATTTGAACCAGGTTACCCTGCTTTAATCTCGGTGTCATTGTTTACAGAGCCAATGTCTTTACTCATTGAGCCACTTTTCATTCTGTGTCTTGAAAGACAAATTGAGGTTGAGTGATCCTATTCTATATATCGTTCTGTCAGTGAGGGAACGTGCCCGCCAGTCAATGCCATTTCATTCACCTTTGCAGAACTCACACTGCTGTGAAAATAGCACCACGATACAGTTCCCCAGTAATCCATGTGTTGGACGCATCCAAAAGTGTGGTGGTCGTAAGTTTTATATTCATCTTTTTATTTTCTTTATAGGAAAGTGTGTGTGTGTGTGTGTGTGTGTGTGTGTGTGTGTGTGTGTGTGTGTGTGTGTGTGTGTGTGTGTGTGTGTATATATATATTACATATATATGTGTGTGTGTATATCATATTCAGTTTGTATATAATATTTGTAGGATACTTGCTTTGATTATTTCTTAGTATTCTTTTTACCATGGTTGACCGTAGTGTTCAGAGCTGAGGATTCCATTGTCTGCCCTCTTTTCCACAAACCTCAGACCCTTCAGTTATTTAAACTAGGCAGAGGGCTTTCATGACATAACTTCTGTATGTATGCATTGTGATAACTATAGTTATAAATTGGCTTTGTACGTACAGTACTATATCTCTAAATTTATAAACTAATTATTATTATATTATTTTAATATACATTTTTATATTTGCTATATAATTGATTCTGATTTTTGCCTTCCTTATAAATGTTGTCACTCTCCTCACTCTTCTTTTGGTTGCCTAAATGATTCTGTGACTAGTAGCTGAAGCTTAGCTTTATGGCCCTGCTTTGAAGATTCCACTTTGACAGCCAGTGGAATATTATAAGAACCATGAAAGTTCTGTAATAAACTGAAGTAAATGAGCATGTTGTGTGGCCATCATAAAACCCATGCTACAGCCAAGTTAACCTTATAATAAGCCTGTTGTGGCTCATCTGTAACGTAACAACTGTTGATCTAGCCATAGTTAAAACAATAACTAAATTATTGATGGCATTTCCCACAATCCTATAATATAAAGTATGTGGTTACACACACACACTGCATTTTAACCCCGTCACTGAGAGGGACTTGCAGTACTTTGCATGGCTGCTCTAGCGTGATATTCAATATCCTCTTTTGTTTATCATTTTTCTAATATTTGATGCAGAACATTTGGCACATGAAGCTTAGCAAGTGTGTGTTATTCCAACGCTAGGCAGAGATGTTGTTGGCACCAAGGAAAGGAGAAAAGACCGACAGACAATTTATACATCCCATCATAATGGTTTACCCCTCCCAGTTTTTTGTGATTTTGTTAAATCACAGCTGAAGCACTAAAATGTTACCCTATTTTCTTTTCTTTTTTTTATCCAGTGCTCTCAGCTACTTGATGAAAATGTGAGAGATGACTATTTAGAAGAGATAACGGAGGAATATGAGGACATTCGTCAAGATCACTACGAGTCCTTGAGGGTATGTTTGTATGGTTACTTTATGTGAGCTGCTTGGAACCATACACTGATTTACATCTTGTTCCAAAGTGTAGTCTGGAATGCAAAATGAAGACCTATATTGTGAAAAATAACAATTACATGTTCGGACCTGTTAAAAGTGAGAACTTAAATTTTTCTCAGAATTTGGTGGTATCCCGTAAATGCTTCTAGCAGGGATTTTTACTGGTTTTTTTTAACGATAGGGGTTTGCAAACATCTCCTTAGAGATCAGCAGCCAGATCTGTTTTTAGGGGCAACCAATGAATTGATAAATGTGACAGAACATAAAAAGTGTATGACCTACCTTTGGGTATACCAAAATGGTGGTCTGGCTTAGAGACCCCAAGTGAAATTTTGTGAATTCTGCGGCCAGAGTGGTCAGCAAAATATTGTTGTTGGCCCTTCAGCATACTGCGTTAAACCCTTTTTTGAACTGAAACACTACAGAATATGGTTGCATATATTGGTACTTTGGGGAAGTTTGGTTACTGTCGATTAGTCACCCATTGACCTATTTATTTGAAGAGAGGCCCTCAATGCATCGCTCATGTAAAATTAATGGGATAATGCTTACTAATGAAAAGGGTTGTTACCTATTCGGTTACCATTAAAAAAATCACCTTGGAAAATGTATCACAAAAGATTTATTACCAAATATGTTTTTTCACACAGGAAAGAAGATATATGACTTTAGAACAAGCTAGGAATAAAGGATTCCATATCGACTGGCTTTCTCATCCTGCACCAAGTAATTTGTTACTGCATTACAGTATATGTTGGGCTATATTTACCAAGCAGTGAAGTGGCGTAAGACTCTTTCTGGCATGTTTAAGTGTAATTTACTGTATGAGTTATGCAGGAGATTGGAATCGGATTGATCCTTGTATTCTTGATTCAACAATTTGACATCAACTAGGCAACTCTATTGGCAGCCTTGTAACCCTGTATTTCAACACTTTCAACGCTACTAAAGTAAATGCCTGGTGTTTTTTTTATCTACCTTTCTGATAATTAACTTGCTACTTAACTCAATTCTGTTCTTTTTACTGTGGCCTCATGTAAATGTTACTCTATCCACTACAAACTTCTCCCTCGTGGCCCACACCCAATGTAATCAAACACCGTGGACTACTCAGAAGCCTTCCATTATCTATGGAATGTTGGTGGAGAGCTCTGAAAGCAAGCACACCTAGCACCACTCATTCGAACACCTATGGCAAACATTGCACATTTTCAGCCTGCAAACAATGATTTACATTTTGATATTGAACTCAACCCAGTCCCTTCCCTTTTCAATTCTGTTCCATACCCCTGATAATGTCCCTTTCAAATTACAAAAGGGACTATCTGTCGCCCACGTAAATATTTGTAGCCTGCTGCCCAAACTGGACTACCTAAGGACATGGTCCCTTTCATAAGCTTAAAGCCATCATTCTCACCGAAACGTGACCAACTTCTGAAACACTTGATGCATCTATCTCTGTTCTGGGATACTCCATTTTTAGGAAAGAGAGGGGAAATAGAGGAGGAGGGGTGTTTTATATTGATGACTCCTTATAATTTCCGCTACTAAATTGCCCACCCATCCTACTGTAGTTGGTAAAATTTGCCACCCCTTCTCTGTCTTTTCTTAATGCTTGCCCCTAATGCCCCACTACAATCCCAGACTGATATCACTAATTTTCTTGGCACAATTTCTTCTCTGAATGTGATCAGTGAGCTGTTAGTTTTTGGGGATTTCAACCTCCATTGGGTTGACCCTAAAACACCAAAATCTGGACACAATTCAAGTAATTTATCCTCTTGTCCCAACAGAATCCAATCCTCTTGTATGTAGAATGAGAGAGAGAATGAGAATATTAATTGTAGTTACACCACTGCTTTAAACTGACTTTCCTTGGAGCTATTGGTTAGATCCCAATATGTGTCTATATCGGACTAGAACTCCAACTCCTTGGATGTCACCTTTTGAGTCCCGCATGGTTATGTTCTGGGGTGCCTATTCTCTTTAGTCTTCATTAATTATCTATCTGCAGCTTGTAAGGCAGCTTCAATGCACATGTATGTGGATGACACAATCTTATATGTACACAGCCCTAGCCTCTCTGACCTTGAATACTGTATTTTCCAAAACAAACTGGTTTCAAACACTTAACACCATTGTACCAATGGTATTTTGGGATGTACCAATGGTATTTTGGGATGAAGGCTACATTTCTAAATCTACCAATGACAGAACTACAGATCAGAACCAACTCTGAGACCATTTTAGCCCCTAGTTTTACATATCTGGACACATGGCTTGACTCCCATTTAACATTTGAGTAGCATATTGATACCCTGACATCCAAAACCTATGCCAAACTAGGTGTATTTATAGGAACAAATCCTCCCTAAGCTGCTGGTCGGAAAGCGCATTGCACAACAGATGCTAATGCCAACTATAGATTATAGGGACATAATACCTTATATGGTACATCACCCCAAACTCACCTTAGCAAACTTGATACTCAATATGCTGCTTTGTCCTACAATGTAACTACAACACACATCACTGCGAAATGCTCCAAAAACTAGATTGGCCATCTCAAGTCTAGACTCAAAGTACAATTTTCCTAACTTGCTTTCAAATACTTTCCGGGCAACTTATCCGCTTATCTGAGCAAACTCCTCATCACTACCACACGCAGAACTTACCACATGATCTCTGACTACAAAAGACTATTCACGGTCCCAAGGTTCAACAGAAAATCCGGTTGCTCCTCCTCTTACCGTGCACCTCAGTGAACAACTTACCAGAGACTCTCAAAACCGCCTCCAGTTTAAGTAATTTCAAGATATCAGCTGTCTCACATTTTAAACTTGTCTGTAACTGTTACATACTCGCAATCATTCATTATCTCTAACTGTCCATGAAATGTCTGTAAATTGAATGTATAACCTCTGTTCATTTAGTATAACCATGTATTGTCATCATAACTCTTTGCCCTGGACATACTTGAAAATGAGAGGTAACTCTCAATATCTTATTTCCTGGTAAAACATTTGATAAATAAATAACAGAAGACCGCTTCTGGTCCATTCACATTAATGTCTTCTGGCAATGTCTTGGGGCATTACACCGCTTACCAAGTAAGGGCCTTTGTCTACGAGATTCAAACTGCCACTGTGTCCCCATTGGATGTCAAGGTAGTCAAATGTCCCAAATTTGGAGGGACTGTCTGGAATTTGTAGACATCTCTGAGGTGTCTGGAATTTGGTGACACCTTAACCCTTGTGAGAAGCATCTATGCTTTTACCTACCTACTGTACGTAGCAAGTTTGAGTTGTATCTTTTGCCACCCCCAAAATAGGGACATTATATAAACCTGCATAATTACTCAAACCCAAGTCTCCTCCATCAACAAATGGAACATGAACATCGTCATCTTTTCCCTTGCTTTTACCCAGCACAGCCCAAGTTTACAGGTACTCGGGTGTTCAGAAACTACGACTTGGAGAGACTGAGCCAGTACATCGACTGGAAACCTTTCTTTGATGTGTGGCAGCTCCGAGGCAAATATCCCAACCGTGGATTCCCCAAAATCTTCAATGACAAGTCAGTGGGTAAGAAGCTTTTTAAGAAAAGTGCTTTGTCTTTGGGCATGGTTTTCAATGGTTTCCTTTATAATTATTCAGAGATGCTTATTTCCCCCTCTTAAATCAGGAGGCGGTCACCTTTTCACAAAGGGCAGATTTAAAAGCTCTGATAAGGGGATATCAGAGCTTGATTGCATGTTAAGTGCCATTCAAATCAATGTGAGCCAACACTGGATCGAGCTGCTTTACTTTTGATTTGAGCTTTATGAATTCAGCCTATGAGACGAGTGCATTGAGCAGGCCCTCAAACATTTGACCCCATAGAAATAAGTATGCCATACAACTGCTTTTAATAGGTACAGAAGACAAAAAACATGTACACTTGGAGGACATGATTGAGGTCCATTATAAAATAACTCCTGTTGTGAAAAAGCACAAATCTGTCTATTCCACCTCTCGAAATTCACTTAATGTATTAACATGGGAGCAGTGAGGGAAATGCAGCTTTGTACTGTCCCTAAGGGATTAGAAATACATTTAGCTGATTCAAATGATGACTGCACAAGCAGACAGGAAATATGTCAAAATATGTTTTTGCGATTTTCTCTCAAATTTAGAATTTTCCCAAAATTGTTTGCTTTTTTAATTGATAACAGACTTCTGTAGATTAGAACAACATTTCCCCAATGTTTGCTGGAATTTCTGCATAATTTCGCTAATGTTTGCTAAAATTCCACATAAAGGGCAGGGAATGGTAGCATATAAAGACCACGTAACAATACCTGGCAAAACAAAAAAGAAATCGGAGATTCACTATTTCACAAAATGTTTCACACTAAAACCGATGAGGAAAACTTGTAAATGTGTTAGATCTAAACTAAACGGGTAATTCTATATGGTCCGAACAATATAGCGTTACCCCCTTCGTTTGGAAACATGTCTTTTTATTTTTTGCCTAACCACAGTTACTACAGTATGTTGCTAAATGTTGGACTTTAAAACCTGGAGTGACATGGTGTCTGATGATGGGTTGAAGAACCGCTTTTTTTGAGCACCGGCCATTCGGTTTACGTGCTCACATTTTGCATTGAGTTTTCTCAGGTTTGTACAACATTCTACTGAATTCTGCGTTTTCTTCCCGATGTGACTGTCCTTTTTTTCTTTTTCAGGCGAGGCAGCCAAGAGCGTTTATAATGAAGCCCAAAAGTTGTTGCGGACTTTGATAAGTCAAAAGAAGTTTGAAGCCCGGGGTATCGTTGGCATCTGGCCAGCTCAAAGTGTACAAGACGATATTCTTTTATATGCAGAAGAAGCTATTCCACATTCCACTAACCCCAGTGCTACATTTTATGGCCTGCGGCAACAGGTGACTGAAACGTGACGCAGCTGTCATTCACAGAGACGTGTAGATGGCGTTATTAAAGCAGGAGACACACTGGAGCCTCCCTCCCCCCACATTTGTGTGAAGGAAAAAAAAAAGTATCTAAGCTTTCTAAGAAATCATGAGGCACCAGACTCTGGGATTTGTGCAGAGCTTAAAACTTGGATACTGTTTTGTTTTTCAACATTGTGACAGACCCTGTCTACCAAACAGTTGCCTTGTGAACTGTGGAGCATTTTATGACCTCAAAGTCCCTATTTTTAAGAAGAGGTGCTATTCCATTAGATATATACTAGTGCTGGAAGACGCAATCACAGATAATGTGTCAATGGGCCATGAGGAATAACACCTTTTAGTAAATATGGCACCTAGTGTCACTTCCTCAATGGCGAATCTATAGACCCCTACAGTAACTCTGTAATTGTACAGAATGAAACCAGAAAGCACAAGAGGTTAAAAATCAACATCGACAAAGCTATGTTCTGAATGCGCCTTCTAAGTTACCATTTGTTTGTTGTTTGTAATAGGCAGAGAAGGACTCTGCATGTACAGACCCGTACTACTGCCTGTCTGACTTCATCGCCCCTTTGGAGTCTGGGGTGCGAGACTATTTGGGCATCTTTGCTGTGGCAATTTTTGGGGTGGAGGAGCTGAGCAAAGAGTATGTGGAACAGGGAGATGACTACAACAGCATCATGGTGAAAGCGCTGGGAGACAGACTAGCTGAGGTAAGCTATAGATAAATCAACACATCTTGCAGGGCTTTATTTTTTTATTTTTATTCAAATCTAAAATCGGGTAAACTTGTTTTTATTTATATAACTACAGGCATACCCCGCTTGAAGTACACTCACTTTAAGTACACTCGCGAGTAAGTACATATCGCCCAATAGGCAAACGGCAGCTCACTCATGCGCCTATCATCACGTCCTGAACAGCAATACCGGCTCCCTACCTGTACTGAAGCTGTGCCCAAGCGGGGAGACTATAGAGCCTGTTACAAATGCGTTATTTACATCAGTTATGCACGTATATGACGATTGCAGTACAGTACATGCATCGATAAGTGGGGAAAGGTAGTGCTTCACTTTAAGTACATTTTCACTTTACATACATGCTCCGGTCCCATTGCGTATGTTAATGCGGGGTATGCCTGTATATATATCTATATCTATCATGAAAACGCAAAACTAAAGGCAGACCATCATACAGACCTCACGCTTAGTGTCGGTCTGTAGTCTAGTTTGTTCCTGGTCTGCAAACGGTAAATTTATATAGGGACTGTTATTGCTCCTGCCTCCTCTAGGCAGGAGTTAACCTTTCGCTGAGTAAAGAGTTTTAAGCTCTTGTTATCGGGGCTGACCCTGTTACATGGACGAACATGAGTTTTTCTTTGTAGATCTACAGTACTTGAAAGCTCATACATGAAGACCTCACAAGTCTCTTTATCAAATGTCTGAATGTGAAGCTTCAGATGATAAAGATGTATAAAAGTCAACAATGATCTATGGGGGTTATGCATCAAAGTCCTCCGTCTGCAAATCTGGGGCAAAACAGGAGCAGAAAAACTGTACCATATTTATCAAAGCAAAAAATGCCATGGTCCTACATGACCTTTTTCCTTGGTAAATCTAGTGCCGTCAGAAGACTTTACAATGTAACACCCCATCTATCTATAAAGAACTATCCTATTTTCCCAATTAAAGGTATCACTTCCTCTAGAATAATCCAGTTTTCTTCAAGATTAATGCAACAACTAGATTTTTCTGTAGAACTTGTATTGTAATCTTATAATGGGCCACGGCTTCCTGCATGAATGTTCAAAGTAAAAGTTTGTTGCTAATTTTTATGTTAAACATACTGGACACCCAACAAGCTCCTCAGACTTAGAACTTTGCAACTAATATTGACAGATTTACTATAAATCATTCTTCCTGTTACTACACAGGTTATTAAGAATTTATATTAGCGTTGGGGACCCCTGAATTGTGGTCTGTCGTGCAGTTGGCTCACGTCTGTCTGTGTTTTATGTTCTGTCTCTGATTTTAAATATATATTGCCATGCTCAGTAGCACTTCTCTGTGACACTCATATGCTTATATATATGTTGTGGTTATTTTGGGGGTTCAATAGGAGCTTGTTGGGTGTCCAGTATGTTTTACAATTGTTGTTCAGCTAGTCTTGGCTGAGTGGAGGGTGGCAACCTCCTACCTAATTGTAGCTCACCCCCTCCCACATTTAAATGGTTAAGGGCTCACTACATAGCATCTTCCACTCAGGGGAACTTGCTGGCTTGCAGTATGGTTGTGACAACTCTAATACAGAGTGCTTTTCCTGGTAATGTACAGGTTATTAAAAGCTTCAATCAGACTTAGAACTTTGTAACTAATATTGACAGATTTACTATAAATCATTCTTCCTGTTACTACACAGGTTATTAAGAATTTATATTAGCGTTAGGGACCCCTGAATTGTGGTCTGCCGTGCAGTTGGCTCAGGGGCTTACAACAATTTTGGCCAAAAATGTTAAACTAAAAGACCATTTAACTCGATATTTATACATATATATTCAGGCACTGTACCGTGTATGAGTTTCACTGGATGTGCTAAAAACTGAGCTCTGTCTGTGTTTTATGTTCTGTCTCTGATTTTAATTTTTATGTTATGCTGTAATTTCTGGTATGCATCTCTGCAGTGCAAATCCTTGTGATAGCCAATATTTTAACCACTCCTACTGTACGTGCACTTCCCCTCCTATCCAAGGCCTTTGCTGAGGAGCTTCATGAGAGCGTGAGGAAAGATCTGTGGGGCTACTGCGGTAGTGAGGAACTGGACGTCGCTGACTTGCGCAAGATACGCTACAAAGGCATCCGTCCTGCTCCTGGGTATCCCAGCCAGCCAGATCACACGGAGAAAGTCACCATGTGGAAACTGGCAGACATTGGGGAAGCAACAGGTACCGTTGAGGGTTGTACATTTGTTTTGCATGTAAGGAGCAGGGTTTTGAAGTCTCTTGAATTTTAATGGTAAAAAATCAGCACCACATGGTCTACAAATTACATTATTCATATGCGCTCGACTATTTCCAATCCGAGTTCTTAAAACTCTGATACCCATGCTCCACTACGCAGAATAAGGGTGCGGGGGTCCCACCTTCCATGGGTTACAACTGATAGTTAACAGAGAAAATTGAGCGCAAATAACACTACTTTAACAAAATACAAACAAATAAGATATATACTATCCTTAGAAAGTGCAGCTCCTGAAACAGGGCTCAAGACGAGCTTGTGGCTCACAGAGCGCGTGTGCAGTGTTGAAGCTGACAAGCGGATGGAATACTGAGTTTGAACCCAGACAGAGCGGGATTGAAAATTGGCTCCTATGAAATTTTAATGAAATTTGCGCACCTGCTGTTCTTCATCGTTTGCTGTATGGGTTACAACTGACCTTATAGCACTCTAGCAGTTCAGGGATGCCTTGTGGAAAAGCTACAAAGTAACTGTCCCTACCAAGGATCTCAATCACTACAGATGCCTGCGGAATATGTGCACAAGGCATGCAAAAGCACAATATTACTCTGACAATCTCCTCCAGAATACATCAAACCCAGCTAATTTCTGGAAGGTTATCGACAATATATTCCAGCCTTCTAGCCATCAACAACCAAGTAATATCAGTAAGGGGGATATTACTCTGACAAATCCCACTGACATTGCAAATGCATTCAATGATTACTTTGTGGGGTGTGCTACTAACTTATTAGCGATACACAACCCAAACCACAAACATGAATCTCATCCTGGGAGTACCCATATAGCCCCAACCCCTCCCAACACTGCCCACAATTTTCAATTTGGCCCAGTATCCGAAGAGATTATTACTCAAGCGCTCCTCAAATTAAAACTAAGCAGCCAATGTGGACCTGACTTACTACAATCTAAGTTCCTAAGACTTGGTGCCCCAGCCATTTCCAAACCAATTGCTTCCATAGTCAACTCTATCCTGTCTACAGGCCATATCCTTAAGACCTGGAAAACTGCCAGAGTTGTCCCAATCTTCAAAAGTGGGGACAGAAACACTGTCTCAAACTACAGTACAGGCCAATTTCTCTTCTCCCAATACTATCCAAAGTCATGGAAAAATGTGTCCACTCCCAACTAAGCGATTCCTATACAAACACAAATTTCCCTAGCCAATTCCAATCTGGCTTTCACCCCAAACACTCCACTGTAACTACACTGCTAAAAGTTTGCAATGAAATCCCGTGTGGAATGGAACAGGGACAACTCACTGGTGCAATATTCCTAGATTTTGCAAAGGCTTTTTGATACTGTTGATCATGCTATCCTGCTTAACAAACTCCAGAGCTCTGGAATAGGGAAGCATGCTTTAAACTGGTTATAGTCCTACCTGTCAGGTAGATCCCAACATGTCTGTCTCAGTCTCTAATTCCAACCCCCTGGATATCACCTGTGGTGTCCCGCAAGGCTCTGTTCTGGGGCCCCTACTCTTCTCAGTGTTCATCAGTGATCTTCCCACTGCTTGTAAGGAAGCTTCAATACACATATATGCAGATGTCTCAATCCTATATGCACACAGCCATAGCCTCTCCGACCTTCAACACATACTTCAGTCTGACTTCAGTCAGTTTTTAAACACTGACAAGACTGTAACAATGGTATTTGGGACCAAGACAATTTTTTTAAAGCTTCCAGTGACTGAGCACCAGATCAGAACCAACACTAACACCACCCTAACTCCTGTTACTAGTTTTAAATACCTGGGCATATGGTTTGTCTCCCACTTAACATTCGGGATGCACATTGATACCCTGACATCCAAAACCTATGCCAAACTAGGTGTAATTTACAGGAACAAATCCTCCGTAAGTTTGCTTGTCAGAAAGCGTATCGCACAGCAGATGCTAATGCCAATTATCGACTATGAAGAAATAGTATATGGCTCGGCACCCAAACCCACCTTGACAAACTTGACACCCTCTACAATTCAATATGCCGTTTTGTTCTCCAATGCAACTACAACACACATCACTGCGAAATGCTCAAAGAACTAGAGTGGTCATCACTTGAGTCTAGGCGCAAAGTTCACCTTTCCTGTCTTGCTTTCAAATACTTTCTGGGCAAGCTACCCATCTATCTGAACAAGCTCCTCACCCCTACCAGATGCAGCACTTGCCATCTGAGATCAGACTCCAAAAGAGACTGTTCATGGTCCCAAGGCTCAACAAAGTATCCGTCCGCTCCTCCTTCTCTTACCGTGCACCACAAAACTGGAACAACCTTCCGGAGACTCTCACATCCACCACCAGTTTAAGTTCTTTCAAAACTAAGGCTCTCTCACATTTTAATCTGGTCTGTAACTGTTACATACGCCTATAATATATATTTTCTTTAACTGTACATGCAAAGTCTTGTATATAATGTTTACCCTGTTCACTTATGTAACTGTATTTGTAACCATGTATTATTTGTCTTAACTCTATGCCCAGGACATACTTAAACGATGGGTAACTCTCAATGTATTCTTCCTGGTAAAATATTTTATAAATAAATTAAAATTATTAATATCATTATTTATTCCATTTAACATATTAATACATTACTCCACTCCATTCCTTTTTGTTGCCAGTTTAGCGGTTTTATGCAGATTTTCTCTTTTTACAAATGTGCAACATTTGGAAATCTATTGGATATGGTTAGAATTAGTAGACACTTTCTAAAAGTAAGACATTGCTGTTATTGTTTCATTTTGCCCATTCAAATAACTTGCACCTGTATACAGTACTTTTGAAGCATTCATGGAACTACCTCCATGGTAAAATCCAGGCAACACATTTCTGGTGCTCCAATCTGCAGGCAGCTCCAAAAATTAAGCTACAATAAGCATGCTACTTAAAAACTAAATGGACTAGCGTTTGGTCAATCCTTGATGGAGAAAGATTTAGAAATGCTTGTAGACAGCATTCTTAGTGATAGTGCTAAGTCAGGCAGTAGCTATAAATGCTACCTGGATGTTATAAGTTAAATGCCGTATTAATAAGAGGGAACCAAGCATAATTTGCCTTGTGTAAATCCTCCATAAGAGAAAATTTTGAACATGGAGTCAACTTTTGGGCGGTCAAGGACTTTTTCACCGAACAAATTGCCCCCAGCCGCCATAACTACTGACTACAGGATGAGTCGACGCAGGTCACCTCGTCGTCACCGTTTTTTGCTATCCCACCTGGGCACATCCGATGCTCGTCCTCAGCGCCTCTCCCAGCCACAGGACACCTCCGCTGCTGCATGTCCTCAGCGCCCGCATCATGTCCTCTGTGTCTTTCCCAGCCACAGTGCACCTCTGATGCGCAGGATACTCGGCGCGATAACACAAAGCCAGAACACATTTTTTCATTTCCCGCGCACTGCGCAAATTCCTGGTGCACTGCGTGTCGAAGGTGCCCTGCGGCTGGGAGAGGCGCTGAGGACATGCAGCGCAGGTGCTGGGCCAGGAGTGCGGAAGGCGGTGACTACGAGGTGACCTGCGGAAACTCGTTCTGTGGTCAGTAGTTATGGCGGAGGAGTGCCGGTGGCAATTTGGGCGTGGCCAAAGGTCCCATTCAAAGTTTTGGGCATATGTCCATAAAAAATAAAAAAAGACATGGAGCTGGGGCAAGTACCGAGAAGAGACAACAAATTAATTCAGGTGATGGAAGGTCTTCACAAGAGGAAACATCTAAATTAGGATTGTTTACATTAGAGGAGAGGTGTTTAAGTGGGGATTTGAGTACTTTTTATAAATGGTTGATGCAAATAAATTTCAAGGGCACTTTTCATCCCAAGGGCAGTACAAATGAAATGGGGTCAACGCTTGTGATAACAGGAAAGGATATTTTTTTTTCCAGCAACATAAAAAAATGTATTTTTACAGCAAGAATATTTGGAATTTACTACTCAATAAGAAGATATTAGATTATTATTTTTTTGTAGAAAGGTATAGTATATATTGATATGCTTATTAACTAAATAAAGGATGGGTATCTCGGCAACCCGAATCGAATCTAGTATCTACTATGTTGCGATGTAATGAAGATGCTGAAGCAGTAACAGATCAATAGATTTACTCAAGATTGCACTTGCATCAATCAAAAGGAGTACATTAACTACACCAAATCAATACCATGTGACCTCTCTTACAAAAAGTTGATGGATCACACTTAATACATAATTTTTTTTTCTCTTACAGGCATCAAGCTAACAGAGTCTCTAGCCATGTACCCTGCCGCTGCAGTCTCTGGTTTGATGTTCTCCTGCCCAATGTCCAAATACTTTGCTGTTGGAAAAATTTCTAAAGATCAGGTATGCTTAATTACACTACTTGACAATACCCTATACGGTTGAAATGTGTGTGTGTGTTTTCGTTCCCTAATTATACTATATAATCAGACTTTGTGTTATGAGAGTGTTCCTATAACATTTCAGACCCATCTCCTTCTATGGGTGAACAAAATTCAAATGAAAAAAAAAAAAAGGATAGGAAGGAAGCACTCAAATAATTACCGTAAGATCCATTTTTATTCAACTGGCCCTTAAACATGTATTCTTTTTAAATTACTGAAAAGCTCAAACGGCTAAAAAAATTGGAAATACAGGGGAAAAAAAGAGGGCGGTCAAATGCAAAAAGGAGTAAAAATAATACAAAAATCAAAAATGTATTCTCAAAACAGGATTCGTCCTACCAGCCGATACATTGATGTGTTAAAACTGGCGTGCCTGATCGATATATCGAGATAGAGACCGATCCTAGTGTAATACCAGTGAGTCAAATGTAATGGTCTTGAGCAATAACAATTTAAAACTCACAAACATCCGAGATTTTAAAGCATTGTATGAGATCTCATGCCCCAACATGTGATCCAAGACACTGCTCTGCTCGATCTGTAGTGAGAGAGCCTCCTTGAATCCTCTCAGTGGGTGTTACTATTTAGGGAGTCTTCCGGCAACCAGCAGTTGTTCAACAGCGGTCCGACTGGAAAAGTTCTTGATACTCTAGGGCAGCAGTGCGCAACCTGGTGTGTGCGGGCCGGCGGACGCTGTGCGTGGAGGGGGTGAAAAAGCTGTGTGCAAGCAGGCAGCCGAAGAAGATGTGTGCGGGCAACCAAAGATGTGCGCGGGCGGCCGAACATGATAGTGCAGGTGGCGGCCACGTGATGGTGTGTGTGCAGGTGCGGGGGCTGCAGAGGTACGGGGGAGGAGCACGCCTAGAGCGCTGTGATGTCAAACTCCCCTCCTTCCGATGTCTGCCCTGCAATAGCGCTGTGTTCCTTCTCTCATCCGCTGGCAACCTGCTTCGCTGCGATCCTCTGCAAGTGAAAGGGTAGGCTGCCACTATATCAATCATACTATGAATGTACAAAAATAATTAAAAACAAAAAAACAAAAGTGAAAACACATTGAAAACTGAAAAAAAAAAAAATTATACATAATACTGTAGGTAGGAGTTTGGATGACACTGGGGACAGCAAGCCAAAGAGCAGGAGCATAAAAAAAGGAAATGGAGAAGGAAAAAATGGGAGGGGAAGGGGGAAAAAAAAGAGAGGTTATGGGGGAGAGAGGGAAGGGAGGTAGCAAAGAGGTGGATGAATGCTTCCCCCCCAAAAAAGGATTGCCTTTGTGCACGTACGCTCTCCCAAGCTTGACTTTGAAGCTCGCTCAGCAACAGTCAATTAACATACAAACACACACACACACATAGCCCCGATCCATGCTCCCCGCTCTTGCTTGCAAAATTATGCAGGTCACCCTGTGCTCATGCTTGGAGAATTGGTGATGTCACCGCTCTCAGAGGCAGCGTGGACGCAGCCTAATTTTGCAAGAGCAAGCTGTTGAAATATGTAAGTATTTAGACATATTTATATTTACTGTAGTGCCGGCGAGTATTCTAAAACAAATCTGGGGCAATAACCAACAAGACCCAGGCACATGCTGGTTACATGCTGGGTACATGCTGCAACATTTCAGTGACATTTCTGCAGACAGACTAATGGCCCATCGGATTAAAAGCAGGGGTCCCTGGCAGTCCCCTTCAAACTGAATGGGACTGCCAGGGACCCCTGCTGTGTTTATTCGATGGGCCATTAGTCTGTCTGTAGAATTGTCACTGAAATGTTGCAGCATGTACCCAGCATGTGCCTGGATCTTGTTGGTGATAGCTCCAGATTTTTCAAGGCAAGTTTTAGAATACTTGTCGGCGCACCTGTACATTTTATACCGTTTTAATAAAGGTTTTTTTTCCATGTGATTTTGATTACATCAGGCAGAGGGGGCCCGAGAAATTTCATGCATGAAAAGGGGGGCTCGGCATAAAAAGTTTGCTCACCCCTGCTAGGTGCTTTTCTGGTGTTGTGATTAAAAATCTTTACACACAGCTTCTCACAGCAGTACGTGACCCTACGCGTTTCCTCAAACCAGGCTGATTTCATCAGGGGAGGTAGTTGTGCCCATGAAGGCTGCCAGTATCCTAAAGATTTACTAAGATTAACCTATTGTGGTCATCAGACTATTTTTTACGGTTTTTGGACTTTTTATGTTCTTTTTTTTAATTATATATTTTTTATATATTATTTACATACTTTATTAGCTTAGCAGCAGTATAATCTATATTAACATTTGTTCTAGTCTTTGTTATTGCTAATGATTTATTGACATACTGTATCAGTTCAGTAGGAGTATTAATTTGCTTGCAAATCTCTGTTACTGATTATCATTAATTGAGCAATTTGATATATCTTTTGCAAATACTAACCTGGAGGAGCTCCTCTTCCTGACGAAGTGTGCTGTGTCACGCGAAACGCGTGTCAGGGTTTGAAGTCACGACGGTGATGTTTGGAAGCGTGGCGCCACCATCTTGGTGCAGCAGGTTCAGCAGCTCCAGCTAAAGATACGGCTTGTATTGTGGTTGCTGATGCATAACATTTGTGCTATTATACTATTCATACTAGACACTCACTTATTGACCATACTAGGTTACAGTATGTGTCTATGCTTATTGGCACCATACAATGTTGATCACTGAATTACTGCATGAGATTGTGTGATTACCTTTGCTATCTATGAGAGAGAGAGAGACTCATGTGTATAGATTTGTAGCGTGACATTTTGGGATTCGGCTATGTAGGCTTATTCTCTACTATCACATTGCATTGGGAGACATTTGGTATGTTCATGAATGCATTATTTGTTTCCTTATGATCATTGGCATTGCTGTCCTTTTGGAGCTTATGTGGGACTGTTTACTGTGATAAAGTTTTATTGTTGATAGTATCCTACTCAGCATGGTCCCTGGTTAGTCATCCTATCTCCTCTCTGGATATAGTGAGGTTCTACATTTGACATCTATCTGCATCACTACTGCACTATTTGGTTATCATTGGCACACCTATTATTTGCCCTATATTTATTGTGTGTGGGGCTTATTTGTACATATATTCTACATCTGGCTATTTGATGTGTATGCTTTTTGATGTGTATGCTTTTTGATATATAGGTGATGCCCACTTCCTATGAGGATTTTAATACACCACACATTGTATGTTCATGAGTGATTTTTCAATGTTGATTAAAAGTTTATTGTTTTTTTCATTTTTAGTCCTATGTGGACATATATGTATATTATATATGTCAGCTGATGGTTAGCCTCACCTATTTTTTGGGGATATTTATATCCCATTTAGTAATTACTCATCCACTATTTCTCCACAGTGAGTGCTAGATATAGGAACTTTTTCGGGTTCTTCTGGGACCCACTCTGTTAATAAATGTTCTACTCCTATGTTGAGATACTTCCTGCAAAGTAACTGGCTGTTTGCCTGGACACTTGTGGTCGATCTTCATTCTCTCTGAGTTGGACGTCCGTTGCAGTAGAGTTGTTACACTCCAAAAAAAAATTTCTTCCCTTGTAAATGCAAGTCATTGTGACTTTAATTTTTATTAAAACTGTTTTATACTGAGTTACACTATGGAGCCTGTAATTTTCTTTTCAGATTTTTTTCTTGTGATGTGGTTTATCACTTTTGAAGTAGCATTGAAGGCTCCATTCATCACAAGCTCATCTGTTCTTTACTTCCATACACTGATCTATTGATCTACATATCACAGCACTGGGACTGGGTTTTACAATGTTTATTGATATTACTGTTATTACTACTCCTTTCCCTTTTTATATAGATAAATATATTGATCGATAGATAAATAGGTGTTTATTACTTTAAAAAGGATGATAGCACCAATAGTGTAATACTGTTTTTCAAGAAGACATATGGTTAGTATTGCACACGTATGGTATCAAATATAAACAAGCATATAAAATATTATTCCGCGTGATCTCTTTCATTTGAGGGTAATCCCGTCTGGTTGTTTGGACGCTGGGGTGAACACCGAGGGCCGTTGTCACTGCTCCCTGCACTTCGTTCCCACAATGCATTGCGTCATGAATGACTGACTGGTTACCAGAAGGATCAAAAAACCTCGGCAATCTCCCAATAAGCCGGCGAGTGCTAGGAGTAGTGTCCGCAGACCCCATCATTCACCCCCCCGTCCAAACAACCCGGCGGAAGTACTTACACTGTTGGTGCTCTCTCTACGCTGGTATCTTTTTGCAAATAGATGTTTTAGAAAGTGGGAGGGGAGTATCTCGGTGTGACAAGCTGCAGCCGGAGCAGATTTAGGATCACAGTATCTCCCCACGGGGGTAATCCCAACACCACAACTGTCTAAATTTGAGTTCCTTGTTTATTACTATTGAGTTCTTGACTACTGATAATTGTGTTACTGTGTACATATTGCACTTCTAATCACCATAAGTCATATAAAATGTGATATTCATTGTCGGTTTAAAAGAGTTTAAAACACTAGCTCTTGTTAGAAATTAGATTTATACACATTTGTCTTATGATTCTTTTATATACACTTTTTAAAGGAGTGAATCACTAATTCTATACACCCCCCTAGCGCATTATATACATACATACATACATACACGTAGCAGGCTTCACTGTTCCCCCAGATACCTCAACATACCCAGCCGCGCTTCAGAATATGTATTTTCGTAGGTTTCAGTAGTAATGCAGCCTCAGTTTATGCATGCTGCAAAAAAATAAGAGATCAATCTCTTAAATACTATGCTTTTCCTGCTTTCCAGGTTGAAGATTATGCTCACAGAAAAAATATGGCAGTGGAAGAAGTTGAAAAATGGCTGGGCCCTATTCTGAGCTACGACCCTGACGAATAACAACGCTGTCCTTCTTCCTTTTATGTCCGTTTTATAAAAGGAGAGAAGAAAAAACTGTTTTAAATGGCTGCTCCTAAAAAACTTTCTCCGTACGGATATCCGAACTAATGCTTGATCAGCAGCTGAGTACTTTTCTTTGTAAATGTAACAGAGTAATTTTTTACCTAAATTGAGACTTTATTTTTAGAGGTAAATAACTTGTGGGAATAATATACCTCCAGATTTCATCTCAAAGTTACTAAGTAATCCAAGTCCTAACGGTCTTCAGACCTCCCATTCTCTTGATGAGGTTAATGCAGCATTTTTTATTGCCCGTTTTGTGAGTTTTTGTTTTTTACATTTACGGTAATGCAATTTTCTAAGCTGCCGATCGATTCGTTCTCCCTTGATCGATCGGCGGAGGTCCTGCTTCCCAGGGCACCCAATATGGCTGCCTATTTCAAAAGAGGAAGTGGTGTCGTTTCCTAAAGGGTTGCTGTAGCAACCCACGGAACCTTAAGTATTATCTAGTACTAAAGAATCCTACTACTACCAAATCCTATAATGTATGTGTTTTGAAGGAAATGCTGCTTTAATGCAAGTGGTTCATGTTTTGGACCTCCTTGAAAAATGACCCTTTTTTATAAGGCAACTCCTGGTATTAATTATTCTATATAATCACCAGGAACAAGTGTTATTGACCCAAGAAAATTACCCAAGCAGCAGCCAACACTACCCTATTTCCTTAATGTACTTTAAATGCAGCTATCATTGCAGAAAAGGGTACTCCAGAAAATATAGATTACAGAACTATCAAAAATATACATGTCTCTAATTTTTGTTTTTCTTTGGATTGCCCAGTAAAAATCACATACTATTGATTTATTATTTTATTTTAGGCAGGAAAATAATGGAGTATTTTCTTTTTTTTCCAACAAAACCTAAAGAAGATAAAGATATCTGCAATGTGCTACAGCATAAAAGGGACAGATACGACTTCCTGGGCAAAATAAAGGGGTACTTTTTAAGCAGAGGGGATTGCTGCTTTCCCAATACCAATTTAGAAACACCTGCTGTGGGAAAGGAATTTTAATTTGATTATTATTGTTTGGGGTCATAAATGCAACAAAATCAATAGTAGATCTTGAGAGCCCTGTGTCTTTAGAGCTTACTTAAGATGTATGTTCTGAATATTTTTGTTCATTTGTTTTTTAGAAGGTATCTGCTGCTAGAGCATTTTAAGATTTTGTTTTGTCACAGTGAATGTTATGATATTGTCAATGCCATTTTTGTGTAGGAAATTCAGATAATGTCATATTTAAATAAAGACATACAATACAATAAAGACATACAATTTGGTTTGAGATAAACAAGTTACAGTACGGCTGTAGTCAGGCTAATCATTTTCCTGCCAAAGGTTGTTTCGTAAGATCGCTTGATTTATGCAGTCTACGCAAATTCAGAGAGGTTGGTCAAATGAGAGGGAACTAAAACTGTAGTTGTATAACTATTTTTGTACTAGTCGGAACTCAATAACTGGATAGCTCATGGATCACTGAAATAGTTTAGGGAGCATTCTACATCACATAAGTTGGAGAATGTATTGTGTGTGGGTGTCGAGTGTTGAGCTTAGTTGGAAGTGAACCGTAAGCTTGGGGGTTAATATAAGCAACCAGCCCCATACACAGAACAGATACGTTGACACACCTATTGAATAATGGAACTCTTATGTACAGTATGTATTTTTGTAAGCAAAACAGAAATATATCTAGCTTCAGAAAAAAAAAAAGCATGTTCTGTATAGTACTAGATCTTCTATATGTAGTGTTGGACAATGTGGTGATGGTTAATTTACATACTGTATATTACCAATACAGTGTGTTTTAGCATGGAAGGGGGTAACAGCTAGGTAGTAATAGGGGTATGGGAGTAGTATGCAAAACTGGCTTGATTTGGATCTCGTGAACAAGCCATGGTGTCAGACAAGCTATTGATGTCGTTTGTGGGTACATCTAATGTCTGTATCATTAAAGCAGCTTCCCTTTACTATATGTGAGGAAGTAACTGCTAATTTTCGTTGCTGATTAGGGTTTTGCCTGTATGCGTAACGCCGTCTGTAATAATAATATTTATTTAAATGATGCTGTACTATCTGCTTTTCTTATCCTGGTATAAGAAAGTTGCCACCACTGGATTTTGACTTGAAACATTGTACACATTAATTGCCACATTGCCCTGATATGTAGTGATATTCTGTCATATATTGTGTTTTGACATTAAATCAAAT
This sequence comes from Ascaphus truei, assembly GCF_040206685.1. Classification (NCBI taxonomy): domain Eukaryota; kingdom Metazoa; phylum Chordata; class Amphibia; order Anura; family Ascaphidae; genus Ascaphus; species Ascaphus truei. The sequence continues at coordinate 114,634,552 of NC_134486.1, read as the reverse complement.
GAAAAATGTAATGTACTTGTAGCCCTTGCACCCCCCCCCCCCCTTCCCAAGTGAGATTTGGGTCGGTTTCTTCTGCTACTCCATATTTGCGGTGGTGCGTACTTGTGTGGCAACAAGAGGGCTTAGTGCTCCGCGGTGTTGTGTGGAGAACAGGACAGGGTTTACAGGGTACCTTATTCGTGGTTGCAGTGCCTCCAGTCAGCATGGGTCCTTTGGATGGAAGGAGAGTCCATACTGACACCTTTCTGGTCCTTAGTGAATCACACTGATGATGGTACAATGGCGTTTATTGTAGGTTCTGATCTTACAGCAGTGCATAGCTTTCCTCTGCATGGTGATGGTGCTCCTCCTGAGGCCTCCTAGTGAGAACCAGGGTAGCTGCTACTCACTCCACAGGGGGAGTAAAGAGACACACCTACTTTTATGAAAGTGCCAATATTTATACCCTTTGGTGTGATTGTAACTCTGCCTCCTAACAAGACAGATATGGATACTGACAGGCCATCACATCCAGTTTGTGACCCAATCCGTATCCACCCCTCAGGCTGACACACTCTGGCTGTTGCTAGGCCCGCCCTTGCATACATCAAAGGTATCCAAGGCTGCAAAAGCACACAAGGCCTTTCTGAAGGAATTAACCCATCCACTGCTGGCACCTAACAGGACTTACACTGGGAGGGCCCAGGAAAATAGGTAGCGGCCGGGAGGCTGTGTTACATACTGTAACATGTTGGACCATGACATAGATTAAACCTCTTGTTTCATCAATTGTCTATTTAGTACTGGGAGTTTGCCTTGACATGCATTGCTGACCTCTCCAGAAATCAAAACAACATACTGTACAATGATGTTTCTTTAGTGGCAAACACTTCAGTATACAGTTCAGATGTTTTTATGTTGCAAATGGTGTTTGTGTTGTTGGTTGCACACTTATCAGACTTTTTTTTTTCAAATTACTAAAAAAGGATAATTGCACAGAACACAAATTATAGTTGAATGAGTTGAGTTGTGTTACCCATGTACAATGTTGCCCTGTTTATTGAATGGTACTGTACTGATACGATTTTTGTTTGTAGAGAATACTGTATGGGAACTGTAAATCATTATCGAAACTTCCATTTAGAAGAGACTGCTAATTGTATTTAAAGGGTACAAATAAGTCATTTAATTTTCAGGATTTATTAGAGAAGTACACGTGTTTAACAGAATTATCAAAAAGTTGAGCTCGTGAATATTGCTAAGCATTTGCTGCTTTAAGTATTTATCGGCTACAAAACAGGGAAAAAGACAACAGTCGTACTTCCGATCTGTAAACTGCAGCTGCAGAGCGATGTTTAGATTATCCCAGAGATTTGTAAATTTACAGGGAACATTTCTCTTCTGTTACTGTATCTCTCTGCTATGTTTCACCCATCCTCATGTACCACTGTAAATGATGGACAATCACTAAGCCTTTCTTCTGGTTAAGAATCTCTTATTATATATGTTGTTTACCATGATTTGAAAAGTACCACTTACATCTGTAATGCAAACCAGCTGGTACATTTGACACACAATAGTATGCAAGATGTCAAATAAAAGCAATCAAACTTCCCAAAGTGTTTTTATATTCATTTATATTTATTTGCATTGCCCTGCTGTTGTGTGCACAATAAAGTCACCTGAAAAATAAAAATGTTAACATTACACATAACCTTGATCTACAAAAAAAGTATTAATTCATGTTTACATTTGGCTCTTTCTAATCAATGGATTTCTGAACCCACCTTATTTTTTCATCAACAAACAGATCCTCAAGTATTTACAGTGAGTCAAATCTGACCAAATAGAGAGTCCAATCGGGGGGTAGCAAGCAGTCCTGAGGGGAATCTTCAATGAAGTCTCACAAGGATGACAAACAAACATAAACAACAAAAAAGACAAAAAGAAAAAACATAGTGTAACTCTAAAAAACCAAACACATGAGAAGAATAACTAAATGATTATTACAATTTTAATAAAATACAATTAATGAATATATAACAACAAACAATTGTCCGTTGGGCTTAGGACCAAGAGATGCAGTACCATCCAGTAGGAGTAAAATTAAAATCCTACTTACAGCAAGGCTGAAAATAATGGACCCATAGAGCAGATGTCCTCCCTCCTCAGACACGGAATCCTCTGCAAAGGATGTTACACGAGTCCTCTGGAGATCCACGCTATCAGAACAACCACCGCCGCTGCACTCACAGGCCCGCACAGTCCATGAGGGGTACCATACGGGTAAGCCGGAGCTTCACGCTGCTAGGACCGACTGCACCGCCGCGCACACAGGCCCGCTGGACGCGCGGTGTGCTAATGACGTCACAATGCAGCGCTGGTACACGGGGAAGTCCTGAAAGGCTATAAAGCTCTTGGGGCTCAGAGGAACGAAATCTGGGCAGGTCATAGCTCCAAGGGAGGGGGATGATGCAGGTCCTAAGCCAATAGAACCACCCTACGCGTTTCATGATGGAAGTCACTTCGTATGGGGCATGATGGGAAATGAAGCATGCTTCCTTTCTAAGTAAAGTTTCTTTAGTAATAAATGTAATAATAATATTATTACTATTTTCATTTTTATCATTAGCGCTGTCAACACTTTTTCCTTTTTTCAACAAACAGATCCTATTACACCAATTTTATATACTTTACCTAAAATTCACAAATCACTTAATTCTCTCCCTTTCAGGCTGATCATCTCTACTAGGGGTTCACTATTTGTCTCTTTCTCAATATTTAGACTTCCACATATCTCAGACATTCCTTATTACCAAATAGCCTTTACTTGCTAATGATACTCTTCTTGTTACTCGAGTCTAGATGTAAACAGATTGTATGCTGATTTTCCCCATATTGAAGGGATTGAGGCCATTTAGTGGGTAATCTACTTTACCAAGGCTCGCCTTTAATAATTTTTTGTTTTGAAAATAATTTCTATCTTCGGTGATGCTATGGGGTCAGCTATTGCCAACTTGTATATGCATAATTATGAGAAGATGCACATTCTTCACCAAGATAATCCACACATCGTCTATTACACTTTCTACATAGATGATGTGTTCTTGATCTGGTAGGGTAACTATCTCATCAACATTTATTACATTGAATCATTTGGCTATCCCTATCCACTACGCTTAACTTCACTGCTACCTCAATAGATTTTTTTTTTTTTTAGATGTTCAAAATACACTACTGCATGCTACTAGCTGTCATTCTGTCTTCCTGAAAATGGGTTTACCATATTTGTTAATGTTAAGGGGTGATTTGAAACCATGCTGATGAAAATGTAGCATTTTAACAATTGAAAGCCATGGGGGATCGATTTATTGAAACGGACTATTGCCCCGAAGACGTTCGCAGTGCCATAGAGCGAGTACAGAAACTCTCGAGAGATTCTTCTGAACGTTGCTACCTTATTAAAACTAAGAAACAATCTGTTTTATATTTTGCGTTAATTTTATTACAGCCGCTCAGGAATTAAGTGCGCGGTTAATCCTTGTTGGACCATTATTTCTAGTGACCATAATTTACCCGAATCCTTGCACAAACAACCATTGATGCGTTATACAGTAGATATGGCAGACAATTTGGGAGATTTACTGGTTAAGGTGGACCCTATTGGATGTTATCAACATAATCCATCATGGTTATCAACTGTGAAACCTGGATGTTTTCAATGTCTCAATTGTACTACATAGAAGTTTTGATATCAGAACAGACATTCAACCATGCACATCCAGGTTGTCCTCTTCAAATTCGATATTGACATGTACCAGTGATAACGTGGTGTATATTAAAATATGACCATGCGGTGTACACAACGTTGAAAATACGGCATTCTATGAATGCAGGGTAGGACACTGATCTTCTATAAAAATGGCCCTGCGTGATAACTTTTCCAACAAGCCTATGGCTAAACATTTTCTTTCTACAGGTCACCAACTACCAACAGTATGATACATGCTTATAGACCCTGTACTAATACCACACCATGGTGGGAATCGCTCCATGACCTTCCTGAGGTTGGAGGCTCAGCGGATACATAGGTTACAAACCATATCCCTGCGAGGTTTTAGTGACCACTTTAATCTGGGATGTTTTTTTTAAATATCATTGCTACAAGATAAAAAAAAAACAATTTTATTATTGTCCTTGGCAACTCTCGCCAAGATGTGACCTCTGAGACTTTGAGATAGATGTGTGGGTATTTGTCCCATATCTACCTAACATCGCCCATGAGGTAATATGATGTCATAAGCATGGAGGGAGGCTCTTGTCTGCTGAAATTCTTTCCCTTGATGTGCTCTATACATGAGTGTCATATTCAAATATTTGTAGATGTGAACCTTTATTACTGTATATAACAAACATTGTATTTATTGCAATTGGGTCCTTAATGTGTCTGTCTTCTTACCAATTTTGTTTTAATGATGTGCTATGCCGTTCACTATGGTCATTTATCTTTTATTTCTATTTTTTATACATTTTTATATGGTTGATTTATATTGTTGCTTTATACTATTGCACTATATATTTTATACTCCTATTGTTGAAACATAAAAAATGTAATGTTGTAGCACTTCATGTTTTTTACTAGACAATAGTTGGATACACTGATTGCGTGTTGATTGCAATTAGCTACACTGATTCTGTCCAATAACACACTTTATAGATCCACCCATTGGCGGCAGTATATATTTGCTATATACTGTATCTATTTTTTTGAAATGTATTTAAAAATATATATATATTTGCTGCTTTGATTGTTCATTAGATGTATGTATGCATGTACAGTTGTGTGAAAAAGAAAGTACACCCTGTTTGAATTTTATGGTTTTACATATCAGGACATAATAACAATCATCTGTTTCTTAGCAGGTCTTAAAATTAGGTAAATTCAACCTCAGATGAACAACAACACATGACATATTATGTGTTCATTAATGATCTTCCCACAGCTTGTAAGGAAGCCTCAATACACATGTATGCAGATGACACAATCCTATATGCACACAGCCATAGCCTCTCTGACCTTCAGCACATACTTCAGTCTGACTTTTTGAGACTAGAAAACTGGATTTCCAAAAACAAACTGTTTTTAAACACTGACAAAACTGTAACAATGGTATTTGGGATCAAGACTAAATTTTTAAAGCTTCCAGCGACTGAGCTCCAGATTAGAACCAACGCTAACACCACCCTAACACCTGTCACTGGTTTTAAATACCTGGGCATATAATTTGACTCCCACTTAACATTCGGGATGCACATTGATATCCTGACAACCAAGACCTATGCCAAACTAGGGGTACTTTACAGGAACAAATTCTCCCCAAGTCTCCTGGTCAGAAAGCGTATCGCACAGCAGATGCTAATGCCAATTATTGACTATGGAGACATAGTATATGGCTCGGCACCTCAAACCCACCTTAACAAACTTGACGCCCTCTACAATTCAATTTGTCGTTTTGTTCTCCATTGCAACTACAACACACATCACTGCGAAATGCTCAAAGAACTAGATTGGTCATCACTAGAGTCTAGGCGCAAAGTTCACCTTTCCTGTCTTGCCTTTAAATTCTTTATGGGCAAGCTACCGAGCTATCTGAGCGAGCTCCTCACCCCTACCACATGCAGCACTTATCATCTGAGATCAGACTCCAAAAGACTGTTCATGGTCCCAAAGCTCAACAAAGTATCCGGCCGTTCCTCCTTCTCTTACCGTGCACCCCAAAACTGGAACAACCTACCAGAGACTCTTACATCCACCACCAGTTTAAGTTCTTTCAAATCTAAGGCTGTCTCACATTTTAATCTGGTCTGTAACTGTTTCATACGCCTATAATATATATTTTCTTTAACTGTGCATGCAATGTCTTGTATATAATGTATACCCTGTTCATTTATGTAACTGTATTTGTAACCATGTATTATTTGTCTTAACTCTGTGCCCAGGACATACATGAAAACGAGAGGTAACTCTCAATGTATTACTTCCTGGTAAAATATTTTAGAAATAAATATTACACCGTGTCATGATTTATTTAACAACAATAAAGCCAAAATGGAGAAGCTATGTGTGAAAAACTAAGTACATCCTTACTGCTTCCATAGGAATTAAGATGCTAAGTAGCAGACAGGTGCTACAAATCAAATGCCCTTGATTAATTGATCAGCAAGTGTGACCACCTCTATAAAAGCAAAAGTTTTAACAGTTTGCTGGTCTGGAGCATTCAGGTGTGTGCTAACACAATGCCAAGGAGGAAAGACATCAGCTACTTCCAATATGACAAATATACACAGTGCAATACCTATATATCTCTTGTAAAAAGGGTCATTTAGTTTAACCCTTTGGCCAAAGCTTGCCCCACCCCACTTTCCAAGTCGGCAGGTCAGTTTCATTTTGCCAGGTTACGACAGATCCAATGGGATCATTCTTCCTGTAATTATACAGGTAAATAAGAATTTTAACCCAGGTGAGTGTTAGGACCTGCTACGGTCATGCCTTGTAAGTGGCAGCAGGCTTAAGATGCTTTGGCCAAAGGGTTAAACCAAATGACTTTTTTTACAAGAGATATATAGGTATTGCACTGTGTATTTTTGTCACATTGGAAGTAGCTTTGGGCATTTTTGTTTTTTGTTGTATGATCTTAGAGAAGCAATTGTTGCTGCCCATCAACCCAGGTGAGTGTTAGGACCTGCTACGGTCATGCCTTGTAAGTGGCAGCAGGCTTAAGATGCTTTGGCCAAAGGGTTAAACCAAATGACTTTTTTTACAAGAGATATATAGGTATTGCACTGTGTATTTTTGTCACATTGGAAGTAGCTTTGGTCATTTTTGTTTTATGATCTTAGAGAAGCAATTGTTGCTGCCCATCAATCTGGGAAGGGTTATAAGGCCATTTCCAAACAATTTAAAGTCCATCATTCTACAGTGAGAAAGATTATTCAAAAGTGGAAACATTCAAGACAGTTGCCAATCTTCCCAGGAGTGGTCCCAGCAAATTCACCCCAAGGTCAGACCGTGCAATGCTCAGAGAAATTGCAAAAAAAAAAAACAAGAGTTACATCTTACAGGACATGAAAATTTGCCTGAAGTATGGGTAGTGAAAAAACTCAGTTCACACTTATTATTTAGGCAAAAGCAATCTGTTGAGAAACTTTATTGCAGCAGCCGCTTGCAAGGGTACATTCAGATAAAAATCAAGACATGCGTCTGATCTAACAAAATGCACTGCTGAGATAGTCCAAAGCAGTCTAACTTATACTCCAAAAGGAGGCGGGCATGCATAATTTCATATGTCAGTATATTTCTTATCTTATGATGTCATTATTGGTTACACATTTCTTTGCTTGGGGGAGAGGAGGAGCGCAGAGGAGTTTAATGATACATGTGAAAGAAAAATAAAGCAAATATAGTGCAGACTGTAGATATTGGTATATATCACCCTGTTAGCTATAAAAAATAGCACTCACAAAACTTATCGTGATTTCAAGCATGTCAGATATCCATCTCTCTCTGACTGGAGCCCTTGCGATGCACAAGTGTCAGGATATCCCTCAATGGATAAGTAAGGTATATATAAAAAAAAGAAAAAGCCACAATAGTGCATACTGTTCGACCAATATATTCAATAAAAGTATCAGGAGTAAGTTGAACTCACATGTTCCAAATAAAAAACAGGCATGGGAGAGAACCGCCGAAATGCAGAAGGACCCCGTCTGTGCACAGCTTCACAGTGTCTCACTCGCACCTCACAGTTGACTTCCACGTACGTCACTTCCGTGGTCGCGTCATAGGTGAGGGCGGAAGCGCAGTCTGCCTCTGGAGTCAGCCCCAATCTTGCCAGTCCTTCAGCTCTCCGGTTCTCAACTCTAACTCTATGCGTTTCGCTAATTGCTTCTTCAGGAGTTATGTTGCATGGGTCTGCCTAATTACTTTATATAGACCCACCAATCAAAAGTAATATGCAAATTTTAACTCCCTCGTCGCTCAAACATAGCGCGAGGTCAAAAACCCAGTGTTAATCCTATGATACATTTCTCATCCAATAATAAATCTTTATTAACCCTAAAAATATATACAAAAAATATATAAAAAATGTTGATGAAGTGACTAGAGGAAGAGAAGAAAAACAACATTAACCTCCTGCAAAATATGAGTATTTAAAAATGAAAATAAAATATTCATTAAACACATCATGTGTGCAGACAATTAAATAAAAGACTAATACAACTGCAACCCAAATAAGGACTGCATAAAGCAGAATGATAATAACTTATAACACACCTTTAAGTTAGGAAAGCACCTATATCTATATCTAGAAGCAGCAAGAAAAGAGCAAATAGCGCACAGCCAGGGAGCCAGGTGGTGATTAAAAATAAAGTTCCATTTATTTCAGTGCATGACTGATGACATCATCACCCCGTTGGGGAAAGAAAACACACCTCCTACGTGTTTCGGACCGGTGGGTCCTTTATCAAGGAGTCTGGTAGATGGAGCAATCGGGTGTCTTATATACCCCTAACTAAATTAAGACAATGAGGCACATCTATGTACGATCGTGTAAAACCTCATTGCGCCTGCGCGTGATGTCACAAGGGGCGCCACCACATCAGGCACCAAGGCCTGTGGGTAAGGAACGCCCCCCGCGCTAACCCGCGCCTGCTCACTGAGGTACACAACCGAAAGTACTGGCCTCTGAATCGGCAAAAGGACCCGCCCCATATGACGTCACTACGGGTATCTGATTGGCTAGAGCGCACCGCTATTCAGCCAATGACAAGCCAGGCTGAACAAGCGATACGCCCACCCCTCGTTCCACCCAAGCAAAGCCGAAACGGAGCGCACACCTCTGACAGTACAATAATATAACTGCAATCGTAAGGAATACAATCATTTTTTCATAAATGAAAAACACAATCACAATGTCTTTGAGACAGATATCAGACCCCCATTGCTCCAAATCCCACAAAACACAATTCAAATATATGATAATAAAAACAAAAACTTGTCATTGGATCAGTACCTACGTGACAACAAAATTATAATTAACTACATAACATACAAACATTACCCAAATGATTAAAACCTATATCAAGATATTAAAAACAAATTAGACATTCTATTTATAAGTCTACAAATATCCTCCAAGGAGTGAAGAAATAAATGAATCAACAATTTCAGATCCTAGCATTGACAGTAATCAAACTTATATCAATAGCATTTAACAAGTTGGAACATATCCAAAAAAGTAATTACAATATTACATGATTACATGATACGTCCACGTTAATGGTATGCAAACTAGGATATTGGTATCGAGTCTCTTATCCGTAAACAGTCTACAAAATATTAGTAATATTCCAAAATCAGAATGAAGATGAATAATAATTTCACAGAATTTAGTGTTTTAGGGTAAACTACCCTAAAAAACTAAAACCTTTTTCAAAAAGGTAGACAGTAATAACTTCATATTAGAAGATAGCTGCCATAATCCACAATGGATTAAGAATATCCCATATGGCCAATTGAGAAGACTCAAAAGAAATTGTAGCGATGAAAACACATATCAGCAGCAATTCAAAATTCTCATTAACAGATTTAAACAGATTCTGATGATGAATAATAAAGATTTAACAGATTCTGATGATGAATAATAATTTCACAGAATTTAGTGTTTTAGGGTAAAACCCTAAAACACTAAATTCTGTGAAATTATTATTCATCTTCATTCTGATTTTGGAAAATTACTAATATTTTTTTGGATATGTTCCAACTTGTTAAATGCTATTGATATAAGTTTGATTACTGTAAATGCTAGGATCTGAAATTGTTGATTCATTTATTTACTTTTTCTACAGCTTTATTTAAAGTGTGTTGATTGTAATTTCGTTCTTTAAATCTGTTAATGAGAATTTTGAATTGCTGCTGATATGTGTTTTCATCGCTACAATTTGTTTTGAGTCTTCTCAATTGGCCATATGGGATATTCTTAATCCATTGTGGATTATGGCAGCTATCTTCTAATATGAAGTTATTACTGTCTATCTTTTTGAAAAAGGTTTTAGTTTTTAGCTCCCTGTTTTCTATAAAAATCACCAAGTCTAAGAACTCAATTTCATGTTTGCTCCATACATGGGTAAATCTTGTTGGACCATTATTTCTAGTGACCATAATTTACCCGAATCCTTGCACAAACAACCATTGATGCATTATACAGTAGATATGGCAGACAATTTGGGAGATGTACTGGTTAAGATGGACCCTATTGGATGTTATCAACATAATCCATCATGGTTATCAACTGTGAAACCTGGATGTTTTCAATGTCTCAATTGTACTACATAGAAGTTTTGATATCAGAACAGACATTCAACCATGCACATCCAGGTTGTCCTCTTCAAATTCGATATTGACATGTACCAGTGATAACGTGGTGTATATTAAAATATGACCATGCGGTGTACACAACGTTGAAAATACGGCATTCTATGAATGCAGGGTAGGACACTGATCTTCTATAAAAATGGCCCTGCGTGATAACTTTTCCAACAAGCCTATGGCTAAACATTTTCTTTCTACAGGTCACCAACTACCAACAGTATGATACATGCTTATAGACCCTGTACTAATACACCATGGTGGGAATCGCTCTATGACCTTCCTGAGGTTGGAGGCTCAGCGGATACATAGGTTACAAACCATATCCCTGCGAGGTTTTAGTGACCACTTTAATCTGGGATGTTTTTTTAAATATCATTGCTACAAGATAAAAAAAAAACAATTTTATTATTGTCCTTGGCAACTCTCGCCAAGATGTGACCTCTGAGACTTCGAGATAGATGTGTGGGTATTTGTCCCATATCTACCTAACATCGAACATGAGGTAATATGATGTCATAAGCATGGAGGAGGCTCTTGTCTGCTGAAATTCTTTCCCTTGATGTGCTCTATACATGAGTGTCATATTCAAATATTTGTAGATGTGAACCTTTATTACTGTATATAACAAACATTGTATTTATTGCAATTGGGTCCTTAATGTGTCTGTCTTCTTACCGATTTTGTTTTAATGATGTGCTATGCCGTTCACTATGGTCATTTATCTTTTATTTCTATTTTTTATACATTTTTATATGGTTGATTTATATTGTTGCTTTATACTATTGCACTATATATTTTATACTCCTATTGTTGAAACATAAAAAATGTAATGTTGTAGCACTTCATGTTTTTTACTAGACAATAGTTGGATACACTGATTGCGTGTTGATTGCAATTAGCTACACTGATTCTGTCCAATAACACACTTTATAGATCCACCCATTGGCGGCAGTATATATTTGCTATATACTGTATCTATTTTTTTAAATGTATTTAAAAATATATATATATTTGCTGCTTTGATTGTTCATTAGATGTATGCATGTACAGTTGTGTGAAAAAGAAAGTACACCCTGTTTGAATTTTATGGTTTTACATATCAGGACATAATAACAATCATCTGTTTCTTAGCAGGTCTTAAAATTAGGTAAATTCAACCTCAGATGAACAACAACACATGACATATTATGTGTTCATTAATGATCTTCCCACAGCTTGTAAGGAAGCCTCAATACACATGTATGCAGATGACACAATCCTATATGCACACAGCCATAGCCTCTCTGACCTTCAGCACATACTTCAGTCTGACTTTTTGAGACTAGAAAACTGGATTTCCAAAAACAAACTGTTTTTAAACACTGACAAGACTGTAACAATGGTATTTGGGATCAAGACTAAATTTTTAAAGCTTCCAGCGACTGAGCTCCAGATTAGAACCAACGCTAACACCACCCTAACACCTGTCACTGGTTTTAAATACCTGGGCATATAATTTGACTCCCACTTAACATTCGGGATGCACATTGATATCCTGACAACCAAGACCTATGCCAAACTAGGGGTACTTTACAGGAACAAATTCTCCCCAAGTCTCCTGGTCAGAAAGCGTATCGCACAGCAGATGCTAATGCCAATTATTGACTATGGAGACATAGTATATGGCTCGGCACCTCAAACCCACCTTAGCAAACTTGACGCCCTCTACAATTCAATTTGTCGTTTTGTTCTCCATTGCAACTACAACACACATCACTGCGAAATGCTCAAAGAACTAGATTGGTCATCACTAGAGTCTAGGCGCAAAGTTCACCTTTCCTGTCTTGCCTTTAAATTCTTTATGGGCAAGCTACCGAGCTATCTGAGCGAGCTCCTCACCCCTACCACATGCAGCACTTATCTGAGATCAGACTCCAAAAGACTGTTCATGGTCCCAAGGCTCAACAAAGTATCCGGCCGTTCCTCCTTCTCTTACCGTGCACCCCAAAACTGGAACAACCTACCAGAGACTCTTACATCCACCACCAGTTTAAGTTCTTTCAAATCTAAGGCTGTCTCACATTTTAATCTGGTCTGTAACTGTTTCATACGCCCATAATATATATTTTCTTTAACTGTGCATGCAATGTCTTGTATATAATGTATACCCTGTTCATTTATGTAACTGTATTTGTAACCATGTATTATTTGTCTTAACTCTGTGCCCAGGACATACTTGAAAACGAGAGGTAACTCTCAATGTATTACTTCCTGGTAAAATATTTTAGAAATAAATATTACACCGTGTCATGATTTATTTAACAACAATATAGCCAAAATGGAGAAGCTATGTGTGAAAAACTAAGTACACCCTTACTGCTTCCATAGGAATTAAGATGCTAAGTAGCAGACAGGTGCTACAAATCAAATGCCCTTGATTAATTGATCAGCAAGTGTGACCACCTCTATAAAAGCAAAAGTTTTAACAGTTTGCTGGTCTGGAGCATTCAGGTGTGTGCTAACACAATGCCAAGGAGGAAAGACATCAGCTACTTCCAATATGACAAATATACACAGTGCAATACCTATATATCTCTTGTAAAAAGGGTCATTTAGTTTAACCCTTTGGCCAAAGCTTGCCCCACCCCACTTTCCAAGTCGGCAGGTCAGTTTCATTTTGCCAGGTTACGACAGATCCAATGGGATCATTCTTCCTGTAATTATACAGGTAAATAAGAATTTTAACCCAGGTGAGTGTTAGGACCTGCTACGGTCATGCCTTGTAAGTGGCAGCAGGCTTAAGATGCTTTGGCCAAAGGGTTAAACCAAATGACTTTTTTTACAAGAGATATATAGGTATTGCACTGTGTATTTTTGTCACATTGGAAGTAGCTTTGGGCATTTTTGTTTTTTGTTGTATGATCTTAGAGAAGCAATTGTTGCTGCCCATCAATCTGGGAAGGGTTATAAGGCCATTTCCAAACAATTTAAAGTCCATCATTCTACAGTGAGAAAGATTATTCAAAAGTGGAAACATTCAAGACAGTTGCCAATCTTCCCAGGAGTGGTCCCAGCAAATTCACCCCAAGGTCAGACCGTGCAATGCTCAGAGAAATTGCAAAAAAAAAAAACAAGAGTTACATCTTACAGGACATGAAAATTTGCCTGAAGTATGGGTAGTGAAAAAACTCAATTCACACTTATTATTTAGGCAAAAGCAATCTGTTGAGAAACTTTATTACAGCAGCCGCTTGCAAGAGTACATTCAGATAAAAATCAAGACATGCGTCTGATCTAACAAAATGCACTGCTGAGATAGTCCAAAGCAGTCTAACTTATACTCCAAAAGGAGGCGGGCATGCATAATTTCATATGTCAGTATATTTCTTATCTTATGATGTCATTATTGGTTACACATTTCTTTGCTTGGGGGAGAGGAGGAGCGCAGAGGAGTTTAATGATACATGTGAAAGAAAAATAAAGCAAATATAGTGCAGACTGTAGATATTGGTATATATCACCCTGTTAGCTATAAAAAAATAGCACTCACAAAACTTATCGTGATTTCAAGCATGTCAGATATCCATCTCTCTCTGACTGGAGCCCTTGCGATGCACAAGTGTCAGGATATCCCTCAATGGATAAGTAAGGTATATATAAAAAAAGAAAAAGCCACAATAGTGCATACTGTTCGACCAATATATTCAATAAAAGTATCAGGAGTAAGTTGAACTCACATGTTCCAAATAAAAAACAGGCATGGGAGAGAACTGCCGAAATGCAGAAGGACCCCGTCTGTGCACAGCTTCACAGTGTCTCACTCGCACCTCACAGTTGACTTCCACGTACGTCACTTCCGTGGTCGCGTCATAGGTGAGGGCGGAAGCGCAGTCTGCCTCTGGAGTCAGCCCCAATCTTGCCAGTCCTTCAGCTCTCCGGTTCTCAACTCTAACTCTACGCGTTTCGCTAATTGCTTCTTCAGGAGTTATGTTGCATGGGTCTGCCTAATTACTTTATATAGACCCACCAATCAAAAGTAATATGCAAATTTTAACTCCCTCGTCGCTCAAACATAGCGCGAGGTCAAAAACCCAGTGTTAATCCTATGATACATTTCTCATCCAATAGTAAATCTTTATTAACCCTAAAAATATATACAAAAAATATATAAAAAATGTTGATGAAGTGACTAGAGGAAGAGAAGAAAAACAACATTAACCTCCTGCAAAATATGAGTATTTAAAAATGAAAATAAAATATTCATTAAACACATCCGCATGTCCGCATGTGTGCAGACAATTAAATAAAAGACTAATACAACTGCAACCCAAATAAGGACTGCATAAAGCAGAATGATAATAACTTATAACACACCTTTAAGTTAGGAAAGCACCTATATCTATATCTAGAAGCAGCAAGAAAAGAGCAAATAGCGCACAGCCAGGGAGCCAGGTGGTGATTAAAAATAAAGTTCCATTTATTTCAGTGCATGACTGATGACATCATCACCCCGTTGGGGAAAGAAAACACACCTCCTACGTGTTTCGGACCGGTGGGTCCTTTATCAAGGAGTCTGGTAGATGGAGCAATCGGGTGTCTTATATACCCCTAACTAAATTAAGACAATGAGGCACATCTATGTACGATCGTGTAAAACCTCATTGCGCCTGCGCGTGATGTCACAAGGGGCGCCACCACATCAGGCACCAAGGCCTGTGGGTAAGGAACGCCCCCCGCGCTAACCCGCGCCTGCTCACTGAGGTACACAACCGAAAGTACTGGCCTCTGAATCGGCAAAAGGACCCGCCCCATATGACGTCACTACGGGTATCTGATTGGCTAGAGCGCACCGCTATTCAGCCAATGACAAGCCAGGCTGAACAAGCGATACGCCCACCCCTCGTTCCACCCAAGCAAAGCCGAAACGGAGCGCACACCTCTGACAGTACAATAATATAACTGCAATCGTAAGGAATACAATCATTTTTTCATAAATGAAAAACACAATCACAATGTCTTTGAGACAGATATCAGACCCCCATTGCTCCAAATCCCACAAAACACAATTCAAATATATGATAATAAAAACAAAAACTTGTCATTGGATCAGTACCTACGTGACAACAAAATTATAATTAACTACATAACATACAAACATTACCCAAATGATTAAAACATATATCAAGATATTAAAAACAAATTAGACATTCTATTTATAAGTCTACAAATATCCTCCAAGGAGTGAAGAAATAAATGAATCAACAATTTCAGATCCTAGCATTTACAGTAATCAAACTTATATCAATAGCATTTAACAAGTTGGAACATATCCAAAAAAGTAATTACAATATTACATGATTACATGATACGTCCACGTTAATGGTATGCAAACTAGGATATTGGTATCGAGTCTCTTATCCGTAAACAGTCTACAAAATATTAGTAATATTCCAAAATCAGAATGAAGATGAATAATAATTTCACAGAATTTAGTGTTTTAGGGTAAAACCCTAAAACACTAAATTCTGTGAAATTATTATTCATCTTCATTCTGATTTTGGAAAATTACTAATATTTTTTTGGATATGTTCCAACTTGTTAAATGCTATTGATATAAGTTTGATTACTGTAAATGCTAGGATCTGAAATTGTTGATTCATTTATTTACTTTTTCTACAGCTTTATTTAAAGTGTGTTGATTGTAATTTCGTTCTTTAAATCTGTTAATGAGAATTTTGAATTGCTGCTGATATGTGTTTTCATCGCTACAATTTGTTTTGAGTCTTCTCAATTGGCCATATGGGATATTCTTAATCCATTGTGGATTATGGCAGCTATCTTCTAATATGAAGTTATTACTGTCTATCTTTTTGAAAAAGGTTTTAGTTTTTAGCTCCCTGTTTTCTATAAAAATCACCAAGTCTAAGAACTCAATTTCATGTTTGCTCCATACATGGGTAAATCTTGTTGGACCATTATTTCTAGTGACCATAATTTACCCGAATCCTTGCACAAACAACCATTGATGCATTATACAGTAGATATGGCAGACAATTTGGGAGATTTACTGGTTAAGGTGGACCCTATTGGATGTTATCAACATAATCCATCATGGTTATCAACTGTGAAACCTGGATGTTTTCAATGTCTCAATTGTACTACATAGAAGTTTTGATATCAGAACAGACATTCAACCATGCACATCCAGGTTGTCCTCTTCAAATTCGATATTGACATGTACCAGTGATAACGTGGTGTATATTAAAATATGACCATGCGGTGTACACAACGTTGAAAATACGGCATTCTATGAATGCAGGGTAGGACACTGATCTTCTATAAAAATGGCCCTGCGTGATAACTTTTCCAACAAGCCTATGGCTAAACATTTTCTTTCTACAGGTCACCAACTACCAACAGAATGATACATGCTTATAGACCCTGTACTAATACCACAACATGGTGGGAATCTCTCCATGACCTTCCTGAGGTTGGAAGCTCAGCGGATACATAGGTTACAAACCATATCCCTGCGAGGTTTTAGTGACCACTTTAATCTGGGATGTTTTTTTAAATATCATTGCTACAAGATAAAAAAAAAACAATTTTATTATTGTCCTTGGCAACTCTCGCCAAGATGTGACCTCTGAGACTTCGAGATAGATGTGTGGGTATTTGTCCCATATCTACCTAACATCGAACATGAGGTAATATGATGTCATAAGCATGGAGGAGGCTCTTGTCTGCTGAAATTCTTTCCCTTGATGTGCTCTATACATGAGTGCCATATTCAAATATTTGTAGATGGTGAACCTTTATTACTGTATATAACAAACATTGTATTTATTGCAATTGGGTCCTTAATGTGTCTGTCTTCTGACCGATTTTGTTTTAATGATGTGCTATGCCGTTCACTATGGTCATTTATCTTTTATTTCTATTTTATTTCTATTTTTTATACATTTTTATAGGGTTGATTTATATTGTTGCTTTATACTATTGCACTATATATTTTATACTCCTATTGTTGAAACATAAAATATGTAATGTTGTAGCACTTCATGTTTTTTACTAGACAATAGTTTGATACACTGATTGCGTGTTGATTGCAATTAGCTACACTGATTCTCTCCAATAACACACTTTATAGATTAACCCATTGGCGGCAGTATATATTTGCTATATACTGTATCTATTTTTTTTAATGTATTTAAAAATATATATATTTGCTGCTTTGATTGTTCATTAGATGTATGTATGTATGCATGTACAGTTGTGTGAAAAAGAAAGTACACCCTCTTTGAATTTTATGGTGTTACATATCAGGTCATAATAACAATCATCTGTTTCTTAGCAGGTCTTAAAATTAGGTACATTCAACCTCAGATGAACAACAACACATGACATATTATGTGTTCCTTAATGATCTTCCCACAGCTTGTAAGGAAGCCTCAATACACATGTATGCAGATGACACAATCCTATATGCACACAGCCATAGCCTCTCTGACCTTCAACACATACTGTACTTCAGTCTGACTTTTTGAGACTAGAAAACTGGATTTCCAAAAACAAACTGTTTTTAAACACTGACAAGACTGTAACAATGGTATTTGGGACCAAGACTAAATTTTTAAAGCTTCCAGCGACTGAGCTCCAGATTAGAACCACCGCTAACACCACCCTAACGCCTGTCACTAGTTTTAAATACCTGGGCATATAGTTTGACTCCCACTTAACATTTGGGATGCACATTGATACCCTGACAAACAAGACCTATGCCAAACTAGGGGTACTTTACAGGAACAAATTCTCCCTAAGTCTCCTGGTCAGAAAGCGTATCGCACAGCAGATGCTAATGCCAATTATTGACTATGGAGACATAGTATATGGCTTGGCACCTCAAACCCACCTTAGCAAACTTGACACCCTCTACAATTCAATTTGTCGTTTTGTTCTCCAATGCAACTACAACACACATCACTGCGAAATGCTCAAAGAGCTAGATTGGTCATCACTAGAGTCTAGGCGCAAAGTTCACCTTTCCTGTCTTGCCTTTAAATTCTTTATGGGCAAGCTACCCAGCTATCTGAACAAGCTCCTCACCCCTACCACATGCAGCACTTATCTGAGATCAGACTCCAAAAGACTGTTCATGGTCCCAAGGCTCAACAAAGTATCCGGCCGTTCCTCCTTCTCTTACCGTGCACCCCAAAACTGGAACAACCTACCAGAGACTCTCACATCCACCACCAGTTTAAGTTCTTTCAAATCTAAGGCTGTCTCACATTTTAATCTGGTCTGTAACTGTTTCATACGCCCATAATATATATTTTCTTTAACTGTGCATGCAATGTCTTGTATATAATGTATACCCTGTTCATTTATGTAACTGTATTTGTAACCATGTATTATTTGTCTTAACTCTGTGCCCAGGACATACTTGAAAACGAGAGGTAACTCTCAATGTATTACTTCCTGGTAAAATATTTTAGAAATAAATATTACACCGTGTCATGATTTATTTAACAACAATAAAGCCAAAATGGAGAAGCTATGTGTGAAAAACTAAGTACACCCTTACTGCGTGGGGCTCCTGCTCTCCTCTGTCTGCCGTTACCGAACCCTTCCTATTCCCCCCTCTCTTGCTTTTCCCTCCTTTGAGGCTCACACTGTCCAGATCTTCTCTCCTCTCCCTGTTCATGTGGCGGTCATCTATCGCCCACCTACCTCTACTCATCCCCCTTCTGCCTTTCTCTCTCACTTTGAATCCTGGCTCTCTTTCTTTCTCTCCTCAGACTCCCCTGTTCTTCTCCTTGGGGACTTCAATTGCCACATTGATGACCCCTCTCTCTCTTGGGCTTCCCGCTTTCTTTCTCTAACCTCTTCTTTTGGCCTTCAACAGTGGACTGCAGCCAGCACCCACAAGGATGGCCACTACTTAGACCTGGTTTTCACTAAAAACTTCTCTCTCTCTGATTTCTCCATTTCCCCTTTTCCTCTCTCTGACCATCATCTCATCTCATTCTCTTTATCTCGCTTCTCCCCTTCTCCACCTCCATCTACAACCCGGTTCTGCAGAAACCTGCGCTCTATTCACTTACCTGACTTTGAGTCCACTTTACACTCCTCCCTCTCCTCTCTCAGCTCTGCTACAGACCCTGACAACCTGGTCAGGAACTACAACTCTGTCTTGTCCTCGTCTCTTGATCTACATGCCCCGCTTTCTCTCTGCTGCCCTCGCCCTTCTAACCCTAGACCCTGGCTAAATTCCCACACGCGCATGCTGCGTTCCTCCACTCGTTCCTCTGAACGCCTCTGGAGGAAGTCTCACACTCTCGCAGACTTCCTTCACTACAAATTTATGCTATCCTGTTTCAACTCTGCCCTCTCGCAAGCTAAACAAGCCTACTTTTCTGCACTAATCAACATGCACAAGTCTAACCCACGCCGACTGTTCTCTGTCTTTGATACTCTACTCAAACCACCCTCAGCTGCCTCTCCTTCCTCCATCTCCGCTCAGGACTTTGCTGACTATTTTAAGGAAAAGGTGGAATCCATACGGCAGAACATCCCCTCTGTTTCTTCCCCCCATCCTACACATCTTCCTAACTCTCCTCCTGCCTTCCTTGAGTCTTTTTCCACTGTCTCAGAGGAGGATGTGTCGCTGTTGATCTCCTCTTCTCCCTCTACCACTTGCCCTCTTGACCCCATTCCCTCCCATCTCCTAAAACCTCTAGCTCCTACTATAATCCCTACGCTTACACACATTTTTAACTCCTCCCTCTGCTCTGGAACCTTTCCATCCTCCTTCAAACATGCAACAGTCATACCATTACTCAAAAACAGCAAGCTTGACCCTACCTGTCTTTCTAACTATCGACCTGTCTCCCTCCTGCCTTTTGCCTCTAAACTACTTGAACGTCTTGTATTCTCTCGCTTGCTCCATTTTCTCAACACCTATTCTCTCCTAGACCCTCTACAATCTGGCTTCCGCACTGCTCACTCCACCGAAACAGCCCTCACCAAAATAACTGACGACCTCCATGCTGCCAAAGACAGAGGTCATTACACTCTGCTCATATTACTCGACCTCTCTGCAGCATTTGACACCGTGGACCACCCTCTTCTCCTCCACATTCTCCATACTCTAGGTATTCGGAACAAAGCTCTATCCTGGATCTCATCCTACCTCTCCCATCGTACTTTTAGTGTCTCTTCTGCTAACACCTCCTCCTCCTCTATTGATCTCTCTGTGGGGGTACCCCAGGGCTCTGTCCTGGGACCTCTTCTCTTTTCTCTGTACACACTCTCTCTAGGTGACCTAATAACATCTTTTGGGTTTAATTATCACCTCTATGCCGACGACACACAAATATACTTTTCAACACCTGACCTTACACCTGCTGTACAAACCAAAGTTTCTGAATGTCTCTCTGCTATATCATCCTGGATGGCCCTCCGACGCCTTAAACTCAACATGGCTAAAACAGAGCTCCTCATACTTCCTCCCAAACCTGGCCCTACTACCTCCTTCCACATTACTGTTGGAACTACAATCATTCACCCAGTAGCCCAAGCACGCTGCCTAGGGGTCACGTTCGACTCCTCTCTCTCATTCGCCCCTCACATTCAAAACATTTCTAAAACTTGTCGCTTTTTCCTCTGCAATATAACTAAGATACGCCCTTTCCTCTGTTGTTCGACTGCTAAAACTCTTACTCAGGCCCTCATTCTCTCCCGTCTTGATTACTGTAACCTCCTGCTGTCCGGCCTTCCTGCCTCTCACCTGTCTCCCCTACAATCTATCCTAAATGCTGCTGCCAGAATCACTCTACTCTTTCCTAGATCTGTCTCAGCATCTCCCCTCATGAAATCCCTCTCCTGGCTTCCGATCAAATCCCGCATCTCACATTCCATTCTTCTCCTCACTTTTAAAGCTTTACATTCTTCTGCCCCTCCTTACATCTCATCCCTAATTTCTCGGTATGCACCATCCAGACTCTTGCGTTCTTCTCAAGGATGTCTTCTTTCTACCCCCTTTGTATCTAAAGCCCTCTCCCGCCTTAAACCTTTTTCACTGACTGCCCCACACCTCTGGAATGCCCTTCCCCTCAGTACCCGACTAGCACCCTCTCTATCCACCTTTAAGACCCACCTTAAGACACACTTGCTTAAAGAAGCATATGAATAGCACTGTGGATATTCTAAACACGATACATAATGCTTGGCCCCCTGCAGACGCACTTACCAGAACTCCCTCCTACTGTCTCTGTACGTTCTCGCTACCTACCAATTAGACTGTAAGCTCCTCGGGGCAGGGACTCCTCTTCCGAAATGTTACTTTTATGTCTAAAGCACTTATTCCCATGATCTGTTATTTATATTATTTGTTATTTATTTGATTACCATGTGTATTACTACTGTGAAGCGCTATGTACACTAATGGCGCTATATAAATAAAGACATACAATACAATACAATACTGCTTCCATAGGAATTAAGATGCTAAGTAGCAGACAGGTGCTACAAATCAAATGCCCTTGATTAATTGATCATCAGCAAGTGTGACCACCTCTATAAAAGCAAAAGTTTTAACAGTTTGCTGGTCTGTAGCATTCAGGTGTGTGTTAACACAATGCCAAGGAGGAAAGACATCAGCTACTTCCGATGTGACAAAAATACACAGTGCAATACCTATATATCTCTTGTAAAAAGGGTCATTTAGTTTAACCGTTTGACAATTTCAGATCCTAGCATTTACAGTAATCAAACTTATATCAATAGCATTTAACAAGTTGGAACATATCCAAAAAAGTTATTACAATATTACATAATACGTCCACGTGAATGGTATGCAAACTAGGATATTGGTATCGAGTCTCTTATCCGTGAACAGTCTACAAAATATTAGTAATATTCCAAAATCAGAATGAAGATGAATAATAATTTCACAGAATTTAGTGTTTTAGGGTAAAACCCTAAAACACTAAATTCTGTGAAATTATTCATCTTCATTCTGATTTTGGAAAATTACTAATATTTTTTTGGATATGTTCCAACTTGTTAAATGCTATTGATATAAGTTTGATTACTGTAAATGCTAGGATCTGAAATTGTTGATTCATTTATTTCTTCACTCCTTGGAGGATATTTGTAGACTTATAAATAGAATATCTAATTTGTTTTTAATATCTTGATATAGGTTTTAATCATTTGGGTAATGTTTGTATGTTATGTAGTTAATTATAATTTTGTTGTCACGTAGGTACTGATCCAATGACAAGTTTTTGTTTTTATTATCATATATTTGAATTGTATTTTGTGGGATTTGGAGCAATGGGGGTCTGATATCTGTCTCAAAGACATTGTGATTGTGTTTTTCATTTATGAAAAAATGATTGTATTCCTTACGATTGCAGTTATATTATTGTACTGTCAGAGGTGTGCGCTCCGTTTCGGCTTTGCTTGGGTGGAACGAGGGGTGGGCGTATCGCTTGTTCAGCCTGGCTTGTCATTGGCTGAATAGCGGTGCGCTCTAGCCAATCAGATACCCGTAGTGACGTCATATGGGGTGGGTCCTTTTGCCGATTAAGAGGCCAGTACTTTCGGTTGTGTACCTCAGTGAGCAGGCGCGGGTTAGCGCGGGGGGCGTTCCTTACCCACGGCCTTGGTGCCTGATGTGGTGGCGCCCCGCGTGACATCACGCGCAGGCGCAATGAGGTTTTACACAATCGTACACAGATGTGCCTCATTGTCTTAGTTAAGTTAGGGGTATATAGGACACCCGATTGCTCCATCTACCAAACTCCTTGATAAAGGACCCACCGGTCCGAAACGCGTAGGAGGTGTGTTTTCTTTCCCCAACGGGGTGATGATGTCATCAGTCATGCACTGAAATAAATGGAACTTTATTTTTAATCACCACCTGGCTCCCTGGCTGTGCGCTATTTGCTCTTTTCTTGCTGCTTCTGGATTTCCCTATATGGCTGGCACGCCACTGCTTATCCCTGGAGATGGTGCGAGTGGGTAAGAGACTTCATGACTGCAATAGTTGAGCACTTTCATGTTTATATGGTTCAAGTGACACAGGTCTATTTATTACACCCACTCCCACTGGTTTCTTCATGGAGTCGTTATACACTGAGTCATCAGTTTTCATTTGGATGAAGTTATACTGGGGTTGAGCACCCTATTTCCCCTTGTTCCGGTTTATATCTATATCTACATTTAACCCATGGGGGGCAAGGGTCTGCATTTTGTGAATCCAGTATGTTTCCCTTTTAGCCAGACTGTTCAACCTGTTGCCCCCACTCCAATGTATGGTCACATGTTCAGTACCTATAAAACTCAAACACTTGGGATCAGAATTGTGAAATGTTAAAAAATGTTTTGATAAATTGTGGGTAATGAGACCTTTTTTAATATTTCCCACATGTTCCAAAATGCGGGTACGTAATGGTCTCGAAGTACGTCCAATGTACTGCAGCCCGCAAGTGCATTGCAATAAATAGATCACAAATTCAGATTTGCCGTTAATATAGCTATCTATTTTGAATAATTCCCTTGTTTTTTTGGATGTGAATTGGAATTTCTCAGTTTCTTTGAACTGACATGCTTTGCATGAATAGCAACCAAAGAAGCCTTTCGGTTTCTCCAGCCAAGTGTTTGGTTTTACAACTTGTATTGTTTTAAAGGTAGTAGGTGCCAACTTATTTTTCAAATTTGGGGCTCTTTTAAATATGACATTAAGGATGTCGGGAATATGATCCTTCAGAACGGGATCATTTTTTTAAGATATGCCAATGATTGCAAGTGACCTTCTTAATTTCATTTGCATCTTTATTGTAGGGTGTAAGGAAAGACATATTAAATGTTTTGTTAGTAGTAGTATTCTTAACCCTATCAACCAAAAGATCCTTTCTCTGGACAGAATTTACTTTTTCTACAGCTTTATTTAAAGTGTGTTGATTGTAATTTTGTTCTTTAAATCTGTTAATGAGAATTTTGGATTGCTGCTGATATGTGTTTTCATCGCTACAATTTCTTTTGAGTCTTCTCAATTGGCCATATGGGATATTCTTAATCCAATGTGGATTATGGCAGCTATCTTCTAATATGAAGTTATTACTGTCTACCTTTTTGAAAAAGGTTTTAGTTTTTAGCTCCCTGTTTTCTATAAAAATCACCAAGTCTAAGAACTCAATTTCCTGATCACCCTGGCAGTGGGCACCATTGGGTTAATCCCTTCTCACTCTAGGTAGGACAGGAAATAGACTTTTGCAGGTAGGCCATATAAGGCCCCTCCCTCTACCTGCACCTTAGTCTTTTTCCTGTCCTCACAGCTAGGAGTAGGATTTTTTATTTTCTAATAGGACTCACCTACTGCACCTAGTGCAGATATCCAGGGTCTCTATCTCTCTGCCCTGAAGCTCCGATCGACGCGCCCTACGGGTGGCAAGACGGAGACCCCTTAGAGTCGGGGGAGCCCCTGGAACCCATTGGGTGGGGGGAGCAGCTGCAGCCGCGGGCGGGGAAGCTTATGTGCAAAAGCCCCAGGACCAAACGAAGGTGCACAGCAGCTGCAGCTGCAGCTGGGAGCCGTAGAGGCCCAGACTCGCCGCATTAGCGTCTGGTACGCTGCGGTAAAGTACCCAGGAGCCCGCTACACGCGGAGGGGGGAGCAGCCATAGCTGCGAGCCGGTGAAAAGGCTCAGTTGACCGCGCTAGCGTCTGGTACGCGGTGGTAAAGTACCCCAGCAGCCCTGCTACACGCGGAAGGGAGTAGCAGCCCTAGCTGCGAACCAGAGGAAGGTTCAATTTGACCGCGTTAGTGTCTGGAACACTGCCGTAAAGGGTACAGTGCACGCGGCCATTCGGGAGCGCGCGCGTCACATCCGGCCGGCAGATGCGTGCACAGACACTTGATGACGTCATAGAAGCGACGAACACACTGTGTGTATGTATGAGTGAGAGCTGCTGCATGGAACGCTCAGCAGGGAGAAACCAAGTGCTGGAAATGGATTAAAAAATGGAAACACCCAAAACTTCAGTTCCCAAGGCTAGGTGAGTCCTTAGTTTTAGTTCTACAGGGGAAAGAGAGATGGTATATATACATTAGGGTGTATGTTTAGTATTTATTTTGTTTTTATAATTTAGTTCGGTGGTTATCCTCCCAGAAGCAGAATCTTCAAAAGGGACGGGGGAATCCCTGCAACATAAAAGAAAGGTTGCTAAAAAAAACTAAATGGTGTTCAGCTTGTGAGAAACCAGCTCTAATAGGGAAGAAATTATTACAGTGAAGATTGTCTTAAGGCAGCAGCAGGTGATGCCAATGAACAAATGAGCAAGTTCCTTGTATTGATGAAGGAGGCAGTTAAACAGAGTGTGGATGTAGCAGTCCAGCAAGCTGTTAACCCTACGCAGAAAAGATCTAGATCCCAAACCAGTCTGGATAAGGGGAAAGGTTTTTCGTCAGATGAGTCTGAAATTGATTGTTTTCAAATATCAGAGGGGGAAATGGATTCATCAGATCAAGATATTCAGGAGGAAGAATCTGAATTTGATGTAGAAATGGTGGATCCACTTATCAAAGCCATGAGACAGGCGTTGGAACTAGAAGACACCGAGGAGTTAACCCACAAGAAAGATAAACTTTTTGGGGCAAGACAAAGAAAAGGTAGAGTTTTTCCTATCCATCAAGTGATTAAAGACCTCATTCAGGTGGAACTGGCTCGACCAGACGCCAGAGTATTTGCGCCTAAAAGATTTGGGAAGATGTATCCATTCCCACAAGAAGAGGTAAAAAATTGGGAGGTTAGCCCAAAGGTGGATACTGCTATTTCCAGAATAGTAAAAAAGACCACAATCCCAATAGAGGAAGCTGCGTCACTAAAGGACGCTATGGATAAGAAGATGGATTATGTATTGAAAAAAGCATACGTTACCGCAGGAACAGCCTACAAACCTGCCATAGCAACTACGTCAGCAGCAAGGGCTATGCGAGTATGGATTGCCAACATTGAAGAGGCAATAGACAAAGGCGTAAAAAGAAGTGCTATTCTTAAGGCACTGTCAGAAGTAAAATGGGCAACAGATTACATAGCAGAAGCCTCGTTGGATGCAGTAAAATTAGCTGCCAAATCTATGACACTGGCGGTATCAGCAAGAAGGGCTTTATGGCTCAGACAGTGGATGGCTGACACAGCATCAAAGAACACCTTGTGTGCATTACCATTTGAAGGTGAATTCCTCTTCGGCAGCAAACTGGATGCAATAATAACAAAAGCATCAGGAGGTAAGAGCACTTTTTTACCTCAGGAATACAGAGCCAGAAGATTCGGCTTCCAACAGGCTAATAGAAACCAGTATAAAGAAGCAAAGGCATATAGACCTGTTAGGTCTTTCCCAAGGCAAACAACATGGAGAGGTGGCCAGAATTGGCTTTTTCGTGGCCCCAGAGGAAGAGGATCATTCACAAAGAATGAATCCACATGAAGGTCAGAGGGCCCAGCAGTTGTCCGTAGGAGGGCGGCTGAGACAGTTTTCTGCAACATGGGCCCAAACAATACAGGACAATTGGGTATTACAGACCATTCGTCAGGGGTACAGTATAGAATTCAGGGAGATACCAAGAAGGAATATGGGCGTAATAACATGTATACAGTCCAAGGAGAAAAGAAGACAGATGAATTCGGCTTTAAAGAAATTATTACAAGCAGAAGTAATAAAGAAGGTACCTCAGGAAGACAGAGGAAGCAGAATTTATTCCAGGATTTTTCTAGTAAAAAACCTACAGGGGATTACAGAGCAATCCTAGACCTAAGAAGGGTAAATTCATTCTTGAAGATAAGAAAATTCAAGATGGTGTCGTTGAATCTGATTATTCAAGAGGTACAACCAGGAGACTGGATGGTGGCGATAGACTTAAAAGACGCTGATCTACATGTGCCCATAGCAAAGGGACATCAAAGATTCCTAAGGTTTGCAGTAAATCAAAAAATAGTAGTGAAAAAGCAGAGCACTGCCAAAAATAATAAAGAAGGCTTGATGCAAAAAATGAGTTTATTTATTAGGCATAATAGCCAAAAAAGGACAGACACACTATATTTAAAAACTCTGACGCGTTTCCCGCCGTGGAGGCGCTTTATCTTTATCTTTATCTTTGATAAAGCGCCTCCACGGCGGGAAACGCGTCAGAGTTTTTAAATATAGTGTGTCTGTCCTTTTTTGGCTATTATGCCTAATAAATAAACTCATTTTTTGCATCAAGCCCTCTTTATTATTTTTGGCAGTGCTCTGCTTTTTCACTACTATTTTTTGACCTTCTCCCTGCATTGCAGCACGCACCGGCACTTCATACACGGAGCAGCTGTTCCATCCGAGAGGATTTCCTTCACTAGCTGCGTAGTGTCTTGGTCATAGCCAGTGTGCAGCCGATAACCCCTTCCCTCACCTGCTCCGGGATATTCCAGCATTGACGGACCCAGCTTGGAGGTTTTGAGTGTGCCGTCCTCCCCACCAACAGCCGCCACTTACCCCCCTGCAGCAACGGACCGGTTCATCAGGAGATTTCCAGCAGGCACCCGGTTAGACGGCCAGAGACTCTGCTTGCAGGGCTCCATTACACCTGTCAGTCTCCTTCACCGGGTCTGCCGCACGTTCAGCCGAGGAGGTTAACACCAGCAATCATCTCCTCCCCGGGGGGGGTGTGCTCCATCGGCGTGGGGACATCGTTTCCAACGGCTCCAAACAGGTGAGGTGGGGGTATTCAGGCCCGCACATACCATCGGCATACCAATTGGGACACCCTTACCGTTTATTTATTCAGTATTTGGTTCTCTATTAAGTGCTTATTTTTTACTGACTGCCTGGCATATTTGTAGCACCACCAGGGGATTATCCCCATTTTTCTTGCAGTAAATCAAGATCATTATCAGTACACAGCACTGCCATTTGGTCTGGCTACTTCCCCAAGGACGTTTACAAAGGTTCTAGCCCCTCTAGTGGCAGAAATGAGAAAAAGGGGGGTAGAAATATACCCTTACCTGGACGACATCCTGGTAAAATCAAAGGATCTGGAGAAACTCCAACAAGACCAAAATATGGTAATAACCTTCCTAGAACATCACGGTTGGTTAATAAACAGAGACAAGAGCCATCTCGTACCCACTCAGCTGTTAAGATTTCTGGGCGTAGAATTCGATACAGCAAAAGGAGAAGTGAGACTACCAGAGGCAAAGAGGCAAGATATAGCCGTACAAACAAAGAAGCTCAGGAAAGCTACCAGGACTTCAGCAGAAGAATGCATGAAGCTCCTAGGGAAATTCGCTTCAACATTAAGCGTCACAAAATGGGCAGCACTAAATATGATACCACTGCAAAACAATTTGCTACAACAATGGAACGGGAATCACAAAGACACAAGACAAAGAATCTTGTTACACCCACACACAAAACAGGAATTAAAGTGGTGGGAACATACCCGAAACCTGGAGAAAGGAAAAACGCTACAACCAGTACACTGGGTAAGAATTACAACAGATGCGAGCAAAACAGGTTGGGGTGCCCAGATGGGAGAAAAGGTGGTGCAAGGAACCTGGGGAAACCAGGAAAAGCACCTGCCATCAAATCTACTGGAATTAAAAGCAGTACAAAGGGCCCTAGAAGCTTTCCAAGATCATATAAGAGGTGGCTGTATAAAAATAGAATCAGACAACAGGTCAGTTGTCAAGTATATAGCCAAACAAGGAGGAACCAGGAGCAGAAAGCTGATGAACCTCACAGCAGAAATCCTCTTTTGGGCAGAGTGCCACTTGTCGGATATTACAGCCATACATATCCCAGGACTAGAAAATATCACAGCAGACTTTCTAAGTCGGAACATCATACACCCAGGAGAATGGGCATTAGATCCACAGGTGTTTCAAGAACTGGTAGAGCAATGGGGTCAACCAGACATAGATCTCATGGCGACACACAAGAACTGCAAGGTAAGGAACTACTGTGCCAGACAGTTTCATCCAAGCGCACAAGCTACAGATGCTCTCAGTCTCAGATGGGACTTCAAGTTGGTATACCTGTTCCCTCCAATTCCCCTAATTCCGAAAACAATCAGGAAAATCAGGGAAGACCAAGTAGAGGTGATATTCATAGCACCATACTGGCCAAGAAGGCTTTGGTTCACACACTTGGTAAATATGGCAGTAGATACACCATGGCACATACCAGATCGCAAAGGGCTGATGCGACAAGGGCCAATATGTCATCCGAATGCCAAACAATGGGCTTTGACGGCATGGCGATTGAGCAGGAAACATTGAGACTGAAAGGTTGTTCAGACAAAACAATTCAAACCCTTTTACAAGCAAGGAAAAGTTCCACATCGAGAGTATACCATAGAATCTGGCTTTGCTTTTGCGATTGGTGTGAAAAAGAGAAACAAAATTTCCTTTCACCTAGAATTGTATCTATAGTGGAGTTCCTGCATAAAGGATTTGAGAAAGGTCTCAGTCTCAGCTCGTTGAAAGTACAGGTGTCTGCACTATCAGCCTTGTTGGAAAGAAATCTGGCAATGGAAAGATTGATCATCAGGTTTTTTCAGGCAGTTAAAAGGTTAAGACCTCAAATCAAGAACAGGGTACCTACATGGGACTTGTCTCTAGTATTGGATGTACTAACAGCAGATCCATTTGAACCTATACAGGAGATAGGCCTAAAATGGTTGTCATG
Source organism: Ascaphus truei (assembly GCF_040206685.1). NCBI lineage: Eukaryota > Metazoa > Chordata > Amphibia > Anura > Ascaphidae > Ascaphus > Ascaphus truei. The sequence continues at coordinate 114,604,431 of NC_134486.1, read as the reverse complement.
GAAAATGGCGTTTCTGATAGCAATCACCTCAGCAAGGAGAGTGGGAGAACTATCTACCAAGGAACCATTCCTAGTCATACATCAAGACAAGGCAGTTCACAGACCAGTGCATCAATTCCTGCCAAAGGTGGTATCACAGTTCCACATGAATCAAGAAATTGTGATTCCGTCATTTTGTCCAGAACCAAAAAATAAGAAAGAAGAAAGACTACACAAATTAGACGTGGTAAGATGTCTAAAAGTGTACCTGGAAAGGATGCGAGATATCAGAAAGTCAGACAAACTATTCGTCATTCCAGAGGGACCAAAGAAAGGACAAGCAGCATCAAAGACAACAATTTCCCAGTGGGTTGTGTCTTGTATTAATAAAGCTTATGAAAGCAAAGGACAAGATAAACCTTTGAACATTAAAGCTCATTCTACAAGGGCCATGGCTACTTCATGGGCATTTAAGGCCCAGGCTACACCAGGACAAATATGCAAAGCAGCTGTCTGGTCCTCATTCAATACATTCTTGAAATACTACAGACTAGACGTACAATCATCAGCTGATGCAAGCTTTGGTCGTAGAGTGTTAGAATCTGTAGTTAAATAAAGTGTAAAGTATATTAATAAAGGTCAAACTGATAAAGCATTAAACTGGTGTTGTCTATTCTGATGTATCCCTCCCTAAAAATTTGCACTGCTTGGGTATGTCCCAATGGTGCCCACTGCCAGGGTGATCAGGAAAGGAGAAAATTTAAACAACTTACCGTAATTTTCTTTTCCTGGAACCATGGCAGTGGGCACATAGTTACCCTCCCTATGTATGTCTAATGCCTATCATTTATATTTTTCAACTATGGAAGAATCGTAAGACTAAGGTGCAGGTAGAGGGAGGGGTCTTATATGGCCTACCTGCAAAAGTCTATTTCCTGTCCTACCTAGAGTGAGAAGGGATTAACCCAATGGTGCCCACTGCCATGGTTCCAGGAAAAGAAAATTACGGTAAATTGTTTAAATTTTCTCCTTTCATGTTTGCTCCATACATGGGTAAATCTAATGTTACGATCATTATTATCTAAAAACACAAAAAATTGAATCAGCTCTTCCTCACTCCCTTTCCAGATGAACACCACATCATCGATAAATCTGTGCCAGGAGACAAGGTTTGCACTGAGACCATGGGGGGACTCTATGTAGTCCTCCTCCCATACCCCCATTAAAATGTTCGCATAACTTGGTGCAAACCTCGTCCCCATGGCAGTGCCACACCTTTGTAGATAATACTTATTGTTGAACCAGAAAAAGTTATTTTCCAGGATAAAGCGAATAGCTTCTAAAATAAATTCTGCTTGTTCTTTTTTAATATCTCCATCTTTGTCTAAGACTCTCCTCACAGACTCTATCCCATCTGTATGGATAATTGATGTGTATAGGGCTGATACATCAGCCGTGACCAGAATGTAATGATCCTCCCATTTTAATTCGTTCAAGATCCTAATGATGTCAGTAGTGTCTTTAATATAGGATTTAAACGTAGATACATATTTGGATAGGAAACGGTCAATATACTGTGATAGATTGTTAGTAAGTGAATCGATCCCTGATATAATAGGTCTACCAGGGGGATTTAAAACATCTTTGTGAATTTTAGGTAAGAAATAAAAAAGAGGTAGTCTAGGTTTATCCTTACATAAAAATTTTAATTCGTTGTCATTTGATATTCCCGAATTTTTCCCTTTTTTTAGAAATTCTTTTAGCTGTTCAAAGAAGGAATTAGTGGGGTTGTGATCTAGGATCTGGTATGTATTGCTATCATCCAATATTCTATTGGCTTCTCTTAAATACAAAGATCGATCCATGACCACAACCCCACCCGCCATATCAGCTTGTTTTATAATAATATCATCATTTGTCATCAGACTTTCCAGAGCTTCCCTTTCGTTCCTTGTTAAGTTTTGTTTAAAAGTGGTACAGTTATTAGTCAACTTTGTAAAATCTGCTGCAACCGCTGGGATAAAAAGTAGATCTTGGTTTCAGATCTGTGTGTTTAAAATCATTGTGTGTCCTATTCAATGGCAATAAGTCATCAGCACTTTTGGAATCTCTATTAGCAGATGCTTGATACAGAAAGTGTCTTTGAATCGTCAATTTTCTCAAAAAGAGATTAGCATCTATAAACAGTTGAAAAGTGTTAGACTTTATAGTAGGTGCAAATGTTAAACCTTTTGAAATTACCTTTTTTTGAGGTTCTGTTAGTTCCCATGTGCTTAGATTAAAAATATTGCCATATTTGGACATTATCAGATTACTGGCGGTTAGTAAATTTCGTCTTCCTCTTCTTCCCCCTCTTTTTCCTCTGTCCTTCTTTTTTTCTGGCTCGTGTTCAATTCCATTTCTTCTAATGGGGAGAACCGATTTTTGATCTCCCAAAGATCTAAGAACTGGCCTGACTCTAAAAAAAACTAGTCTGGGTAGATGGATTGTTTGGATTATTTAAATTCTCTCTACTTTGTTTAAAAACGTTTTCTCTATGTGGGATGTGATTTGGTGGTACTTCTCTCTTGTGTGAAGGTTTGTGATATTTGGTGGTATGCTGTGGTTGAATGTGGGTTGGTGAATTCTTTTTAGGTTTTGCTCCATTTTTGGAGGAATTAGTAAAATCCCTTCTAGAAATTTCTTTTTGGAGAGTGTTGGAATCATTACATTTGCCATTACTTTTGTTTGTGGTCCAATTTTTACTATTACCTTTGGCGTAATCTTCCACATCACGTTCATATTTTCTATCCTTATTATCTTTTAGATTAGTCTCCAAATTTTCAAGTCTTTTCTGTAAAGTCTTATCATTCTCCTTAAAAACAGGATGGCCCATTAGAGGTTCTATTTTTTCTTTATTGATGTTAATTTCTTTGTCTAAACTGGCCATTCTCTTTTTATGTTGTAATATTATAAGTTTCATGAGTTCAGATGAAACGTGATCCACAATGCCTTCCCAGGCTCCCATGAACACCGCATCATCTAAATCAAATGAAGGAATTTTCTTTATTCTGAGACCTCTCGGGATTAATTTATTAGTCAAATATTTGTTTAAATATAACATATCAAACCATTTTCTGGTATCCTTACACAAAAGGGCTTCTAGTTTTGTGAATTCTCTATTTAAAATTTCTCTCTCACTCAGTGGGGCAGATTCCATCTGATGAGCAGTGAAATTTGGATCATTATTTCTTAGTTGTCTTCTAGTGAAGACATTTGAACTGGAGTGTTCCATGTTCAATTAAAATAATAGATGCAGCCACTAGAAGCCAATAAGCTTAAGTTTTCATTCTTGTGTCTTAGAGGGGATAAGGGTCAAGGGATGTACCTTGAGGTTCATGTGGACCCAAGGGAACGGGCCAGAAGAAAGGGTTCCTACCCTGAAACGTTGCCCCTCTTACCCTACCCCAGTGTCTTTATATGTTTTTCTGTTCCCCATACCCTCATTTGTACCCCACACTTCCCTTCCCTTTGTATCTCTCCCCCCCCCCACCCTAGTGTGATAATTAGAGCTGTATACTTTGCCAAATGAGTCAGTGAGCAGTTCCAATTTGGTACATTTATATTATTTACGCTATTACATTTATTCTGAAACTATCTACGTGTTCCTATCTATTATAGTGTGCTGGAGCCTACTTTGGGATTTACATGATTTTGAGTGGGGTTGTTTGGGCCCACTACGCTTTGTGCACCTCAACATTTTTCATCATATTTTCTGGTTTAGAGTGCTGTCTATTATTGTTTATGATGATCTTATATGTTTCCAGGAGTAAAAAAAATGTCCTGTTTCATTCAAATAGTTGAGATGACTCATAGCTGGAGTGGTGTATCCCACATAATCCTGTCTTTCTTTGCAATAATGTCCAAGTTGGTCAAAGTTTATTTTCTTCATACCCCCTACAGTAGTTGCTGACATTGTAGTCAGTTAGGTTGATGGTTGCAATCATTCCACAGATGTCTCTTTGTGGCCATGGGATCGGAAGTATTGCTATACCCCTGTGATTGTCCAAGGGAAGGTGGTGTAATGAATCGGGGAACAAGCCCCTGTGGCGTGTCCCCTCTTAACCTGCCACATTTCAGATTCCCGCTCTCATTAAAGAGCGCGCACGCACCCGCGGTTCTACTTGTGCCACGGAGCCCGGCCCCGGTCACGTCGCGCACCTCTCTCACGCGCGGCGCGTACACGTGATGGCGTGCCCCGCTCTCCAGCTGAGAGTCAAGACTGTCTAATGTCTGTCTGTTCCCTGAGCGCTTCCGCAGACACCGCGCCTCCTGCCTTATCTCTTCAACGGGAAGTGACTTCAAGCATACTGAAGCAAGTGCCGCCATCTTGCTTTCTGGCAAATCCTGCCCTCTCACGCTGACTCTCATTACAAACAGCTGCCGTTGCCCTTTAAATACAGGCAGTTGCTACCTGCCCTGGGTCATGCAAAGTACTACTCCAGTACTCTATGCCTCTTGTTCCTGCCATCGCATGCTGTTCCTGCCTGGATTTCCTCTAGGACTTCTACTTGCTTCCTTTGGCTTTCCAGAAAACTGGGACATTCCTCTTTCCTTTACTGAGGTATAGTTTACCGCGGAAGGTAGTGTAGGACCTGCTGAATAGGGTTTACCTTGACGTGGTAGCAGGCTTACAATACTTTGGCCAAAGCATTCAACTAAATAACCCTTACATTGAATTAGTACTGCTTCCCTCGCACGTGGCGCGCTCAGGTGATGATGTGCAACGCTCTCCAGCTGTGCGGCAACTTTCTCTTATCTCGTGTCTCCTGAGGCTTCCCCACCTCAGCCCCACGGTCCAGTCCAGGTTGCAGTGTGCACCCGTGACAGGTGGGCACACATCCAGAAGTTGGAGACATTTAGCACATCCGCATATTTGTGTGTTGCCTGGTGATAACTGTTCTTATACTGCTTCCATAGATGGATTGCCTTTCTTGTTGTCCTGTTAAAAGGATTTGTGGTGCCTTTAGCTGTATTTCCCTAACACGGGTCATCTCTGGAAACAACATATCTGATAGCTATGCCCATCGGAGTGCCGGCTGTAGAGATGGTAATTACAGGCATCCATTGTTTCAAGTCCCTGGGGTGGTACTTTCATTGCTGTGGGTGATCCATGATGAATTCTATAGTCTTTCACTTGTCTTTCCTTGATCGAGGTTTGTATCGCTGTTGCATCTGAGGTTCCTTGACTCCTTCTTTGGGGAGGCTTTGGGGTTCTTTATCCATTGACCCAGGAGGCGTCATCCTATCAGGCGATGTAGGAATACTCTGCGTTGTTGCGGGTGAAGATCTCTTATAGTGGAAAGCGTGTATCCAGATGTCTCGGCCTTAGCATTTAACTGCGGTGCTGGTTATGAGTAAGACTAGATATGGACCAATCCTGTGTGGTACCAATGTGTCTTTTTGTGGACCTTCATATGGGCCCAATCGCCGGGTTGTAGATCGTGACAAGCTTGCTTGGCCTGGTGCCGCAAGCCTGCGAGAACCTGTGAATAAAATGCTTTGACAGAAATCAGGTACCCCTGATGAAGCAAACCTGCGAAACGCTTAACGTGTAGAGTCTTGATTCCAGACAAGTTGTGATAGTAGCTGCCCGAGTACGACGTCATCACGTACGGACGTCGATCATGCGAGGGCCAGAACGTGGAAGTGTGAGCTTCATGTAACATCGCAGGGAGCTGAAAGTGCATCAACTCCCTTGCAGAAGTACCACTTCCAGCGGTGCACCAGCCTCCATTTCTCCACTACTCGACTGTCTATCATACAATGCCCTTGCATGGGACTACTATGTGAGTTTCATTGCTTATTCTGTGTATCTTTAATATACTGTGACCATCTACACCATCTTGTTGTTTTCTTCTTTTTGGGGTATGCAGTATTGTTTTGGACTCTCTACATCCGAGCAAAGATTCTATTGAAGTACCTACAATAACAAACTATCTGTGGGACTTAATGCCTGATTATACTCTATCAAATGTGAGTGATATTTCGCCTGAAGTTTCATTTATTGTTCCTGCGTCCAGATAGTCTTGCACTATTTTTTTTTTTAATGCGCTCCCTGAATCTTCTACAACTACTTGATAGAAATCAGCAACAATTTACAATAAGAAAGTGTCTCATCATCAATCATGGTTAGACTTTGGCATTGCTGGAATAGGAGGAGTACCTGGGAGTCTCATAGGTCTCCCTATTAAAATCTCATGAGGAGACAGTCTAGTCTTTGTTACATGTTTAACGTATGCTCATGAGAATAAATGGGAAGTGCATCGGGCCACACTACATATTGGTCTCTGAACCAGGTTTGGAAAGTTTATTTATTTAATTTTTTTGAGAATACAATTTTGTCTTTCCACTGCGCCTGCACTTTGAGGGTGATATGCACATTGAAAATTTTGCTGTGTTTTTAATACTTCACAAAGTTTTGTCATAATTCTGGTGAAATAAGTTCCCCTTTCGCTATTTATGGTCAATGGAATTTCAAACTTTGGGATTAACTCTTTTAAATATCTTGTGCATACAGTAATTGTCTGCATGTATGCATGGATAGGCTTCAATCCAGCCAGAGAAAAGTCCAGTACATCAAAAACATATTCATATTTACAACATTTAGGCATTTGTATAAAATACATTTACAAGTTTACAAATGGTCCCCACAGTGGGTATGTACAGCCTGTCTGATTTTAACTGCGTTGCCCACCTCGTGTACCGGACAAATTGGGTATATTTTACAATATTGCTGTACCAGAGCAGTATACTAAAATGTTATAATTTCAACAATAATTCCACATTTTGTCAGAGTGAGACATACCATAAATCGCTCAAGCAAGGTGGGGTAAAAGGATCTCTGGTGCCACCAGGCGGCCTTCCAGGGAGCCCCAGAGTCCATCAGGGTATAATAGGCACCCTGCCAGTCTCCATGATTCTAATTTACACCATGGAGCAGAATTTTTAATTTGAGCTAGATCACTAAAATCAGTGATTAGAGACTGGGTGGTAAATATAAACATTGTAATATCCTGAGGTACCTGCGGATATAAAATTATATAGTACCAAAAACATAAATAGAATCAATGTACATAGTAGCTGTTTCACCTGTAGTACACAAAGTCTGGTAAGGACATAAAAATTTAATTTCGCAATTTGAACTGGATAAACCTTGGGTAGAAGATTTGCATTTAAACCCTCATATTGGGAACAAACATAATCTGATATCAAATTACCCGTCATATCTCTGGCGTGAACCATCAAAATAAAATCTGGATTGCTCAGAGATACATTCTTTAAGATGAGAGGTTATAGACGTGGGATTCAAGGTGGGACACCTTTGGAGAGAGAAAAGGGTCTGTCTACCACCCTTTCAGCTAATATTCACCCCCCATACCCAAGTAGCACCTGTAGGCATGCAGCTAGCCACCGCCTTGCCTTTATTTCTATAGGAGAGAGCACATGTGAAGCACATACTTTTTAATAGAGGCAAATTGTCAGACTGTTGGTCCTGGTCATCCCAGTATTTATTGGGAATCTACACACAGGAGTACTGTGTATCCCCCTTGGCTGCATCACTAGCCCACGGGGCTGCAACTGTATTACGATAGACTCAATCACAGTCTCTCCCAGCCACACTGACTATTGCCAGGTCTCTCTTAGGTTCACCTGTTACCAGGATATATCGGGCACCTTGTGCCCTAGATACTTACCCTGCAGTTGACCAGCCACCAATTATTTTGTGTACTGGTTTTATACAGTTGTGCATCTTTTCACGCTGTTTTGTAGCTACTTGTCCCAATTCCTTTTCCTTTTGTGTTGTAATTAAGCATTATTTTTAACTACTATTCATATCCTCACTTCACCATTGGGGATTCCTGCCCGATCTCAAGCCAGCTAGGACTAGTAGTCTATTACCTTAACTATACAGACTAAACAAGAAAAAGAGAACTCCGTTGTGGCCACTCTGTCACCCTGCTGGATGATAAAGGACTGTAGAGGTCCGAAACGCGTAGGTGTGTTTGTTACTTTGCCTGGATCCTATTAAATAGCTTATTTTTGGTACGTATCCCTGTTGGTGTTATTGCTATTCTACAGCTGGACTTGGTGCTTCGTTTTTCTTCCCTGTTCTACATGGATGATAAGTGAAATTAGATTAATAAACTTTATTTACAAAACCATAGAATACAATAATGGGTATTAAAACCGAACGACGACTCGGAAAGGATCCTAATTTCAGTACTAAGGTAGGTACTGGGATCTAGTAAGTACTGTATGTGTAGGAGAAAAGGACTAACGTACAGTACGGGCTCTTAATGGAAATATATAAAATAACAGATGATATAAACCCACAAATATGTTGAGGGGAATGGGAAAAACTGAATGTCACTATATCTAGATATTCAAAAGTGAACTGTATAGAGCACCTAGTTGTAAGTGACACAATAAGCTGCCTATGATCATGCTGTTCGTGCCGCTACGCTATGAGGTAGTAGGAGCACTTGAATCTCCTGGGCGATGGATGGTAGCTCTATAATAGACAGGGCTGATATAATACCACATTATCAAGCTCAGACGGAAGGGATCAGTATCCTCTAAGGAGTTTATTAAACTAATTTCACTTAACATCCAGCAGCGTGACCGAGTGCCCACAACTGGGTTTTCTTTCTCTTGTTTAGTCTATAGCCTCAACTTAACCCAGAGGAGCACCATCATCGCTGACATATTATTTGAAGCGGGAGCGGGGGTGCCCTACCTAATATACCGATTACCTTAACTATATGGATCATCCGCCCACTAAGTCAGTACACTAGGTTGTACCACCACAGGTGTTACGACATCAATTAATCTACCACCCAGCCTACGTACATTTGATCAGACTACTGTCATTTTTGAGCTGTATGAGTGCATGTTATTGGGGCCTCCCTGTCAGTCATCTCCCCTCCTAGGAGAGCATCTGTCGACAGGACTGCTTCCTCCTACCATGTTTGTACAAATCAAGCAGAATGGAAAGACATGAGGCTGGATTTTAAACAGCCTGAATGTGCTACAATGTCTCCCCTTTGGGGGGGGGGGACAGTTTTTCCTCCACTGATATAAATATAGATTTTTCTTTGAGTAGGTTTGTCTGTCTTACCTTTTAATAACCACTTGGTGTCAGTATTCCAAGCAAGATCTAGCTGAAGGTGCAAATTGTGATGTTAATCAATGTTTTAGAGTACCGTGAGGAAAGTGCTTTGGAGTCAATTATGCAAGTATAATTAACTATAAAATACAGCTTTGCCTAAAAATGAAAGGGTTTATAAGAGAATGCATGGCAGAAGTTTTCTGTATGCACTGGACCTTAAGAAATTGCATGCCTGCTTTTTATAGGATTTATAGGTAACAGCAGTATAAACGAGATATACAAGAGTGAGTTGCAGCATTTTAACCCTTTGAGTGCTGGGGGTTCACGGCACCAGAGTGCCACAGCCACATTGCGGACATGTGATCGCTCGTCGGGATGACGCTAATTGGAGAAAATAAGTCTCCTCTTCCGTTCAGTACGAATGCGATCTCCCCTAGCAAACGGGCCCATAAAGTAAGCAAACAAAGCCTCCTATTTACAGATGGCATTATTACCTCTGGTAACGCTGGTTAACACAGAAAATATAGCGTGCGTTAAAGTTGTGGTATTTCTTGTGATGGTAGCATTAATGCATAGTGTTGCGTTAAGCACTGCAATAACCTCTGCTACAGCTGTACTGGGAAATTATTAGTTAAATAGGATTTTATTGGGGATTGTCCCAGAAATCTAAATTGTCACTCGTTTGGGCCTCTGGCACCTTGACATTTATAGGGCGCAATATAATGAAGTTACCTTGTTAAAGTATTACACACAGTTATTGTGTGAGAAATCAGCCCTAAGTAAGCCAAGAATGTTAATGAAATGTGTTTACTCACTTTGGCCCAGGTACTGTGTGTGTTTAACTTGGAGAAAATAATGTCAGTTACTATTTTAGGTAACTTAAGGGTATTTGCTCTGATTGAACAGAGTGTAGTGTATCTGGGCCTTTGTGTTAATATAAGTGTAACGGATTTTCTGGCCTGGCCTGACCCACCCAATCTCACATTGGCCCCTGTGGTCTAACCAGTCCCCATTACATGGTAGTGTCTGGTGGTGCACCTGTTGGCAACAGGACTCCTGAGTCTCCCGCATGATATTGTGTGGGGATTGCCAACCCAGACAGGCAGCTGAGGTAGTGTGCTTGAGTCCTACCTATATCCAGTGCAGCACCTCCACCTCATCAGGATCCCTGCGTCCACAAGGGGATGGTTCTGATGAAGAACTCCTCCGTGGTGCCTTCCTCTGCAGAGTAATTCCAGACTCACACATGAGGATGTCTTTAATCAAGGTCATCTTTATTGCTTGTGATGGTATGGGCCAGCTGCCCCGCACAGCTGGCAGCTCAGCCGCACATCTTTCTGTACTGTCCCTTAGAAAGGTACGCCCTCCCAATGGAGTGGGATCCCCTCTCCCCTCAGGGAGATCACCCCTGTGCCAGGTCCCTGGACACAGTGTGGCCTTGTCAGGCTTGATGCTGCTTGAATTAGAATTGGGCCACTAGTTACTGCACTAGTGGACCCCTCACTCGCAAGTCTCAACCCAGACTTATTCCTTTCTCCAACAACTAACTTTTGGCAGTGCTGTGCCTTGTATACTTCAGGAACTGGCACAGCTCTGATGTCACGAACGGTGGACTCAGAGTATGCAGCCACTCCCATCCATGTATATGACACCTCACCAGGGTGTGAGGGCAAACCTCCATGATTACTTCTGGCAACCCTGTAACTTACCAGGTTTACTGTCAGCATGAGAGGAAACTGTAGGCCATTTTACTGCATGGCTACATAAGTTAAAAAAAAAATGGGTACGTTGAAAAAAATGGGTGAGGTGACAGATGATGAAAAGTCCCTTAGACCTGCATTGAAAAGCCAGCTTTGGCCCTGGATTTACCTTTACTATGCTCCAGAGATAGTTCTAAACAATTAAAGTTGGGATCTATTTGCAATTTCCTCTTTTTATCCACTAGATGGAGTTTGTTACACAATTTACGCTTGGTTTTACTAAACTCTGTTAAGGTGAAGTGGAGCTTGACCCGACATTAACTGATATTGACTTGTATGGAAGTTAATGTGGGCTCGAGCCCCCATACCATTTATCGGAGCTTAGTGAATTCCCCCCTTATTCTATAAGCTCTAAAGCGGTCGATTGTACCAGGTCGGCCAAAAATTAGTTCAAATCAAGTCACGATTGGCCGCTTCAGAGCTTATAAATAAGCCCGTTAGAAATACTCTTCTCAAAGAAAGCGTCTGTCTTGCTCATCTTTTATTTAAAGATACAAACCCTCATTGCGGACCAAAAAAACAACCTGTTGTAAATAGTTCTAACCATGCTAAAAGCAAAAATTTGGCTTCTTTAAAAAAAAAAAAAGTATGATTTACAATATGTATTGAAAAGCTCTGTAAAGATTTATACAAAAAAAAAAACCATACAGTAATATGTGGAGCAATCTGAACTGATCTTCAGAGCCATGAATGTCACAATCGGATAGATCACTTTCAGTAGCTTCCTGTTCCTAAACTGTTGACATTATGCCATGATTAGAGTTACCAACCACTGAAAATGGGGAGTTTTGTGGTTCTTGATGATGTCCTCTGCAAAACAGTATCTTGCTAGGTCTGAGACACTTGTGGCATGTAGATAGGGCGCTTTTGTCCTGCCATCACTTCTGAGCAACCTCTTCATACAATAGTGACCCAAGGTAACCTGCCGTCCTTCTTCCTTCCTTAGTGCATCTTTATACTTGCCTGTTTATTAATCAGTAAGCTGTCCTCTGCTTTTCCAACTACATTGGATCTCTAGCATGATACAGCCATGACCTGCAGTACCATGACTGACTGCCCACTGTGAGCAGTTCACATTCCAAAATGGTGCCTTTCTGTATATTGTTGGGATTGTAGTGGAAAATGTATTGTATCATTGGTGGAGGGGTTTGAATGTGGTTATTGCAAATTAAAATATCAATTGTGAGTACATTCAAATGTCTCAGACAGGTCTGCCACCATGCTTTTCACCATTATCTCTTGGTATAAAGTGCTTCCACTACAACAAGGGATTCTGGGAAATGACATGCAAATGAGCTCACCGTGGTTATTGGAATCATCACATGGACAAACTGGCAAGGTTCATGTTGTGTTTATAGTTCATCGTTACAGAGATCTGTTCTTACTTTGTAACATACAATTAGAGATGTGCAAATATGCTGTAAATGACTCCTTTTTGCAAAGTCGTGAGGCATTTGCAAAACAACAACATTTACAATAAAACTAAGTTTGCCTGAGGACAAGGGGAGAAAGAGAGATACCCAAGATATCTGGTAAAAATTTATTTGCAGATACAAATGAGAATATTTCCCAGGTATCCCGTGTATTCTTTTTTGTGCACAGGTATCTCTCCACATATATTGTATGAGGGTCTGTTTGGGAAGGTATATAAGTAACTTGGGACAGCCATAAAATAAGACTTGTAGGGGTAAAAGTTCCACGTCTCACATTTTCTAACTCTTTTGAAAACTTTTATGTGAAGCGAACTATGGGGGGGGGAGGGCGCGGGCGGTTGCAGACATCCCGTGTTCTTCCCCCAGACATTTAAATTAAATGCCGGGGGATCGCGTGAGGCCCATGCAACTAACTTACCGGGATTCTGAAGAGCTGCAAGGACGTGTTGCCATGCGGAGTGACGTCACACGTCCATCTCCATGGCAACAGGGGCACGTGACCCCATGCGTTATTTGACGACGCCGAGCAAGGTGAGGGGGCTCGAGAGCAAGGGGGAGCATGCAGGGGGGCGCAGCTGAAAAAAATTGCGCTCCCCTGGCTTAGCACAAGCACTGGGAGGGTGTACACGTGTGTGTGTGTGTGTGTGTGTGTGTGTGTGTGTGTGTGTGTATATATATATATATATATACAAATATAACTGTATGCTCATCTGCATGTCTTAGGCAGGTCTGCAACCCCGCCTTTCCCCATTATCACCCAGCATACAGCACTTCCACTGCAGCAAGGGATTCTGGGAAATGACATGCAAATGAGCACACAGTGTCACTTTTTGCCTCAATAACCATTTTTAACATGGTTCCCTATAGGCTTAAGCTTGCTGCACCCCATCCACACCGGGGGAAGGACCAGCACAGATAACATTCCAATAGACACTGTTTATAGTATAGCTTTTGCTTGCTTCATTCATTGTAACATCGCCGGAAGAAGAGATCAGCGTATCTCGAAAGCTCGCACAAATAAAAGCATTTCGTTAGCCACAGAACGGTATCATCTATTTATTTTTTGATTATATATATATATATATATATATATACACACACACACACACAGAAGTACTGTACTTTTAATTAAACCCACTTAATGTATAATAAACTGCTTCCAACATCCACCTTTCCAGACTAGTTTGATTCAAAAAAGACCATGTTTGATTGACCTCACGACACCTGCTGCTGTAATCAAAAAAGTACAGCATAGCAACAAAGCAGAGTGCAACATGAAATCTTATATTGACAGTAGATAAAATAGGTAGGTCCTGGATAAAGTCCATCTAAAATATATTTGTGGTAAAGATTCTCATTAACGTGCAGTCACACGTATGAAGGTCGAAGCCAAGATAACGTTTCCTCGATAAATAAACAAGGAGAGGTAGCGTGATTGCGTGAGAAGGAAAGACTTTTACTGCTTGCCAGGCAAACTGATTGCCATCATGCAAAAATACTGTAAGACTTCCAACCCCTTCAGAGATGTAGATCAGCAGAACTAGGGAAAGCAAAGCTCTGCATAGTCTTACAGCAGTGAGGGGGTTACACAAGTTGCAAACAGGACAACGACAAAGTGTACCATGTGCAATTGAAATAAATATTCGGAGGAATATTCTGCCAAGATCAGGCTTACTTATGAAAATAAGTCTTAATGTCTTGTGGAGAAAATATGCTGCCAAGAGAAACAGGCAGCTAATTTATGTTGCACTAAACAAACACTTTGCATGTTTTCTTACTGGTTTAGTACTAAGAGCCCAATGTGATGTATTACTAGGATGTTATCACCCCTTCCCCATGGACCAATTATGGTTTGCCATAACTGATTTGTACATGGCTTTGGTACATTACTTACATTTCATATAGTGCTGACCATGTGCACAGTGTTTTACTATACATTGCAAATTTATGTAGATGGAAAAAAAAAAGCTCCAGCCTTGTCCAACATCAATAAAAAGAAACATTTTATTATTGTATTTTGCTTTCATAATTCACTGTCTTTGTGAGCATAAGAGTTGGCTTTGCAGATGTTTATTGACCACTGGCCATGTTGGTAATGAAGCAGTGTAGATTTGTTGCAGATTGTTATGTTTTCTGGACCAAAATTAGAGCTTTTCATAGATTAAATTATAGTGCACAGAGGTTTCAAATATATTTAAATAATAGACGTGTAAGGTTTTGAAAGCTCTATATAGTATGATTTGATCTGCAAAGGACTCCACCACGAAACTTGCAACTAACCCATATCTAGAATGATTATATATATATATATATATATATATATATATATATATATATATATATATATATATATATACTTAGTTGTTATGGTGGGTAAAAGTGACAAAAACCCTCCACAGCAAAGCATATAGCAAATGGAAATATTACAATTACATAAAAATGATTTTTTGCATAGCCAGTACAATCAACCCCACACTGAAGAGACCCATTAAGGTTGAAACTGTCTGTCTTTGGGTAGGTTTACTAGCTATGCATCTTAACCCTGTCTGTGCTCAGAGCTGTAACCATGCAGCACGCTTAAGCCTATATAGGGGAACCATGTTGAATGGTTTTGAAGCAAAAGATGGCACTGTGTGCTCATTTGCATGTCATTTCCCAGAATCCCTTGCTGCAGTGGAAATGCTGTGTGCTGGGTAATAATGGTGAAAGGTGGGGTTGCAGACCTGTCTAAGACACGCACAGAAAGAGAGACACAGACATGCACAGAGAGAGAGGCACAGACACAGAGAGAGAGAGGCACAGACACAGAGAGAGAGAGGCACAGACACAGAGAGAGAGGCACAGACAGAGAGAGAGGCACAGACACAGAGAGAGAGGCACAGACACAGAGAGAGAGAGGCACAGACACAGAGATAGAGAGGCACAGACACAGAGAGAGAGAGGCACAGACAGCGAGAGGCACAGACACAGAGAGAGAGGCACAGACACAGAGAGAGAGAGGCACAGGCACAGAGAGAGAGAGGCTCAGGCACAGAGAGAGAGAGGCACAGACACAGAGCGAGAGGCACAGACACAGAGCGAGAGGCACAGGCACAGACACAGAGCAAGAGGCACAGACACAGAGCGAGAGGCACAGACAGAGAGCGAGAGGCACACAGAGAGAGAGAGAGAGACACACAGAGACAGAGAGATGAAAAGATGAACAGCCAGCACTCCAATGAAGCACAACAGGGTAGGTGCATGTCCCATAATAAGTAGATAAACATACGATACCGTTCGCACGGGAATCAGCAGACAGCACTCAGGTTAAGATTTGTAGAATATATATTGTAGAAAAGACACAAATCACTATATATCTATATTATATATATATATAGATATATATATATATATATATATATATATATATATATATATAAAACAATATATATATCTATCTATCTATATATATACAAAAATAACCTGCACAGACCTAAAATGAAGTGTGCTAAAACCAGTTGGGTAAAGTGTGAGTAATAAACACTACTGGCGGTGCTGGGGATAGAAAATATATGAATACTGACACAGAAGAAAAGAATCCCCAAAATAGCACTCTAACATACACGAAATGTATCAAAAAAATGTATTCATCACATACAAATATAAATGGTTAAAAAGGAGCAGTGGTGACCTGCAAAGCTGTAATAAACGGAACCTAAGGTATGGGGAACAATACTACACTGCATGAACAGAGCCTGTGTATATAAAGGTGTAGAGGCAAGAAAATATCTTGCATCAAAACACTCAGACCGGCCGGTCAAGGCTACCAAATATGAGGCCCCCTGTGTGAGGTACTAGTATGAGAGTAACAACAATTGATGTAAATAAAGTCACATATACAGTATGAACTAAACCTATAGATTAGGCACACACAGATAGGCATGGAAATGGCAGATGACAATAACAATGGCCAAATAAGATAACAGAAAGTACTTAGACCAGTCCAGCAAAGTGATAGCAAACATCCACAGCAAAGATACTCCTGGGTCTAAGTACTTTCTGTTATCTTATTTGGCCATTGTTATTGTCATCTGCCATTTCCATGCCTATCTGTGTGTGCCTAATCTATAGGTTTAGTTCATACTGTATATGTGACTTTATTTACATCAATTGTTGTTACTCACATACTAGTACCTCACACAGGGGGCTTCATTTTTGGTAGCCTTGACCAGCCGGTCTGAGTGTTTTGATGCAAGATATTTTCTTGCCTACACCTTTACATACACAGACTTTGTTCATGCAGTGTAGTATTGTTCCCCATACCTTAGGTTCAGTTTATTACAGCTTTGCAGGTCACCACTGCTCCTCTTTAACCATTTATATTTGTGTAGCCCTCTTACCCCCACCCTAAGTGAGATTGGGGTGGGTAGGTGTATCTGACTACGTATCAGTGTGGTGCGGTACCAGTTTGGCAACCAGGAGAGCTGAGCTTCCGCCACGGGGAACCTGGGGTATATACTTACACACGGTGCAGCGCCTCCACTGATGAGGGATCCCAATGGGGTGGGAGTGTGCCCTCACCAGAACAACCATACAGTAAATGCACACCGTGTGAATAAACAGTATTTACTGAGCATGAACTGTAACTTCAATGAAACTCTCTTTGCATAACATCAATACAGCATATGAAAAACAGTGCATCACCCTGAATGCATACCATCCCCTCGCACACATGTCCATCATCACATCCCCCTCAGTCCCTTGAGTGTCCACAACAATAAAGAAAGTGTGAGTATGAGGGATAGCGCTTCCCTGTGTTGGGGCCCGGTGGTGCACTTATTCTACTACCTCCCTGATCACTGCTCCTGATCAGGATAATCCTTGGACTCAGCAACACCGCACTGTGATCCCATGCCGTGCTGTGCTGCTCTCTGCAGGAATGGATGCACACGCTGACTAAACAGGAAAGGAATCTCCAGCCGGAATGATCCTTTATCACAGTCTCTGCTACACGCTGTACTGACAGTCAGGCACTGTCATACAGCATTCCTCTTGCTCTCTGAATATGGCGAAGGAGTCCCTGTCCTAAGGCCGACCCTATACCATACAGTTTCCCTCTGCAGTGTCTCCGGGGACTAACTGGGCACTGGGGGTATACCTCTACCCTAGCCCCTGCATGCAGAAGATTTCTTCCTGTAGATTCTGTCTGATCCCAGACTCTGGCAGCTGACCACGTGCAACTGGCACTGGTGATATACACACACTGTATAACTTGGAAGCAACCCCCCTTCTTCCTATGAGGGGCCTTTCACTGACACAAATAAATCTAACTGCTGTGGCTGCACTTAAAGCCACACTGTCTCTTCTTGTCAGAGCACACAGCACTGCAGCTGTGTCACTGACAAGACTTTCACACACCTAAGGGCAGGGTCCCTACCTAAGGGGCCTTCCTTAAGAACTTACCCACTAACCTAGTGGGGAGTGGGACCTACCTGGGGCCTGGGGGTAACCTGGCCTAGTGTAAGAGCCTTGCTCCTTACACACTTCCTCCCCCTTCCTGCTCCCAGCTCCAACTGCCTAGCGTGGTCCCCGCAACATTGTATCCTCCCACAGGAGAAGCTGCAAACCCTATTTGGCTGCACGTGATGTGGGTGAAAGGGCAGTCCCTAGAGGCTGCTGGGAATTGTTGTCCACTCAGGACCTCTTTAGCATTGGGACTGCGTGCGCTATCCTTACTGCGCCTATGCGAAGTTGTAATGGCCGCCGCTATGCTTAACTACGCCTGTGCGACCTCTAGAGATCCTTCCTGCCTCTGCCTTATCAATGGTGAACCGTGGAGCCAAAGGGGACCTGGCTACATTTGTATGTGATGAATACATTTTTTTGATACATTTCGTGTATGTTAGAGTGCTATTTTGGGGATTCTTTTCTTCTGTGTCAGTACACATACACTGGCGACACACTTTATTCGAGCTTGGCTAGTCCCACGAATTCGGGTATACCCGGGTGTATTGAGGTTTGTGACTGTTTTCTGCCCGAGTGCATTGAGTTATTTTCCAAGCAGGGATTGAAGCATTTTATTCCCGCTGGCTGCAATACTGCACAGTATATATATATATACTGCATTACAATTCATGAATTTATGCCATCTGGTAGACACGCGAAGCATTGCAGCCTATTAAATCCTAATCATTATCATTTAACAGATCAGCCGCCCATCAGCCAGGCATGAACCCAGGCTGGGAAGGCAAATGCAACGGGGCTTGTCAGAGGTGAGGAGCGGCGCATTCCAGGTATCTGCCAGGTACATACCGGGTATTTGCTCGAATAAAGTGTGTCGGTGCAGTACACATACAAATACACATACACACATATGTGTATATACGGTATATATATATATATATATATATATATATGTATATGTAGGACAGATCTGGCAATATCGATTGCAGAGTCTGTATTGGACTTCAGTTGGGTGGCCATTTTAAATTCCCAGGTTTTTTGCCCCTTTCTTTTCTTTCAGCAGTGGTGGGGTATACTCTGGTCACAGCATCAGTCCCTTGTGTGGGTCACCATCTGTCGCCGTCCTCCCAGTCCACCTGTCACTTTGTGGCTTTCTTCAGTGCAGTGTAGTTCTCCTGATTGGATGTGTAGCCCTTTAAATCTTGTTATTGCTGCATGTAATTCTTTGCTTTGTTGCTCAGGCTGTTTTGCAGGAACTGTATGCAGGCAAAAGCACAACAATTTTCACAGCCAATCTCCGGGGCCCCTTTGAACTTCATGGGCCACCTCTCATCCCACTTTGACACCATATGTAAGAGGACGTGTGCTGAGGTACGCAATGGAGACTGTTTAAAGTGAAACTAAAATTAGGCTTTATTGCGCCTCTCCCTATAACACAGCAAAACATATGAAAATAAGCCAACCAAAAACCTATCTCCACTTTGGAGACTATCTACACATGTAGTTCAGCCCTCTCTATAACTGGGTGGTTAGCTAAGCTATTTACCAGCCCAAAATATATATACATATAAACAGATATATAAACAGTCCCATAAGAAAGTCTGTTTCTTGTAGCTGTAGGGGAAGGCTTCTCTGTTCTCCTGGTGTCTGCACCCTTGTGTGCTAAGGTAATGTCAGGATCCAGGTTTAGAAGTATTGTCCCCTGTGTCTTGCTGACAGCGTGCAGTCTCTTTTCCGCTCAAGACATCTGTTTGTGCCACAGGTCAGCCCAGTTGTGGACTAGGGAACTCTCTGTCTGTCCTTCCTTGGTTCAGCCCCACGTGTGAGATTAAGGAATCCCTCACTTCCTGTCCCAGAACAGACTATTTCACAGAGCTATGATTAGCAGGTGGGGTTGATTGCACCAGCAATTAACCAGCACACTGCTGGATTAGAGGCAAGCCTGTTTAACAGGGATAAGACCCTGTTACACCCCCCCCACACCAGTTATGCACAGTTGATTACCTCCTTATATCGAGCAGACTGGTTCCTAATACCTCCCATGCTGGGATCCATGATATTTCATGGTCAGATCATGCACCTATCGAGCTAAAGTGCTCTCAGATTAACATGGACAGACCCGGAGCAAATTGGAAACTAAATTAATCCCTCCTTAAAATACCTGATGTATGCCAGATGGTTAGCAACAAGATCGAACAATTTTTCAGGTTAAATAAGGGCAGTGTTAACTCCCAAACAACCCTGCGGGAGGCCCATAAGGCAACCCTTGGGGGCTTCCTGATTAGTAGCCACAGGGAGAAAGAGGGAGAGAAATAAAAAAAAAATTGCAGTACTTCAATCCAAATTTATAGAGCTATCCGACAAACATAAACGAGATGGCAGAGCAGACACCTTAAAGGAAATAAAAGATATCAGAATTTAATTAAATCTGCTCCTGACCTCCCAGGCCGAAAATTCATTGAGTTGGTCAAAGAGGAAGTTTTATGAGAAAGCAAACAAGCCAGGTACCCTGCTAGCAAACAAAATTAGGAATAATCAGACAAACTATAACAATCAGGCCATAAGACTAAAATCGGGAGTAACGACATTGAATCCTAAACTAATTGTAGCAGAATTCAAAAAGTTTTACGAAAATTTATATAATGGAGAAAAAGTTACGCACTTCAATACCACGAAACAAGCCTTGCGGGACTTCCTAGCAGACTCAAACGTACAGAGAATGAATAGAGCAGAGAGAGAGGGACTAAAGGAAGATTTTACAGTGGAAGAACTGTTAGAGGTTATCAAACATCTGAAGCCATCCAAGGCCCCGGGCCCAGATGGATTTTCAAATTTGTACTATAAAAAATTCAGTACTCTTGGCCCCCTATCTCCTCCGGATCTTTAATGCAGTGCTGGCAGGTGCGTTATTCCCAGACCAGATGCTTCAGTTGTCGATATCGGTCATATAAAAACAAGTTAAAGACCCACTTGATTGCAAACGTTACAGGCCTATGTCTCTGATAAGCTCAGATATTAAAATCTATGCTAAATTACTGGCCCACCGTTTAAGTCGTATCCTGCCTAGACTAATATACCGACATCAAGTCGGTTTCATCAAAGACAGTCATGTGTGGACAATACCAGACTAATCATTGATCTGATAGAGCGATCCAATACAAAAAAGATACAGGTTATGGTGTTGTCAAGACGCAGAAAAAGCCTTTGACAGGATAGACTGGCCATACTTAAAGACCACGCTAGGGGCTTTTGGTTTCGGGGGTAGAATATTAGAGGCACTGTATTCCAGCCCGGCGGCAAGACTGATACATCAGGGATTCTCATCGGAACCCTTTAAAATTAAAAGTGATACAAGACTGGGATGCCCACTCTAACCTTTGCTGTTTGCCTTTTGCATGGAACCCCTGTCAGCACAAAGTCAGAACAACCCGGATATCTCATGAATACAAATTAACCAGCAGATGCACAAAGTAGCTCTTTATGCAGATGATATTTTCTTAACCATATCTAGACCTCTCACTTCCCTACCCAATCTGTTTGATCTCTTGGGAAAGTTTAACAGGGTTCCAGGCTTTAAAATGAACCAAACAAAATAGGATGGAAAAGTTGATAGCCATTAATCTTAATTTTAAATGGCAATAGAAAGACATCAAATACTTAGGGATCCATATCACAAACAATTATAAAACTTTATATAGGGCCAACTACCCCAAATTACTCCAGATTCTTAGAGAAGACATTTGAGTAAGGTCGACCTACAATATTTCATGGATTGGTAAGATATATTGTATTAAAATGAATCTTCTCCCTCACATTCTTTACCTATTCCAGACAATATCGGTGCCACTGAGACTGAAGGACATACTCTTTCTTCAGTATCTAATCTCTAAGTTTTTATGGGGTCATAAGAAACAGAGAGTTAAAGGAAAAATACTAAAAAGACTCATTTTGGCAGCGGGGCTGGTGGTACCTTGCTTTGTGTCCTACTACAAAGCGGCACAATTATGCAAAATTTCTCAATGGCAGGTAGATCCCAGACGAAAAAGATGGGTGGAGATAGAAAAAGAAATCTGCTCTCCTCTAAAGCTAGACAGCTTGATTTGTTCCCCAAAATCGGTATTTAGAACCATTAAAGAACCCCTAGCCTTGATGACCAACTCTTGGACTATCTGGGAGGCCGCTAAATTGAAATGCTCTCTGACCACCATAAACTCATTAATGTCCCCTCTATGGGGTAACCCGGAGTTTGCTCCAGGCCTGAACAGTGCAGATTTGACAATTTGGAAGCAGAATGGATTTACAAGACTCAGATCTGGAGAGAAACAAAAGTATTAAAACATTTGAACAAATCTGATCGGAAAAATACATCCCCCATTCGGAATTTTTTAGATACTTCCAGATCAGAGCATTTTATGATAAACATTCATCCCGCCCCCAATTGACGAACTTCAAACAGCTCTGTTTATTGGAAACGGATACAAGTGGACTCACATCGAAAATATATACAAGTAGTCTGTTCGAGCCCCGACTGCACAAAAGCTTAGTTATATGGCCGAATGGGAGTCAGACCTGGGTGAGGTGTTGGAAGACAAGGAATGGGAAGAGATCTTTGTAGTAAGCTCAATATGTACCACGTTAAGGGAGAACGCACATAAAGGTGTTAATGAGGTGGTATCTCACTCCATTAAAATTATCCAGATTCGTCACAGGATACTCCCTGTGGTGTCCAAAACAATGTGGAGAATCAGCTGACCTGGTACATATGCTGTGGTCTTGTCCTCAGATCGCCCCCTATGGGAAGAAATTAAAGATTGGCTTCAGAGGATACTGGGCATCACAATTCCATTAGACCCATGGCTCTTCCTACTAAATAGACCAACACCAGGTCTAGCCAGGGTAGAAAATAAATTGATTGCCCATTTGGCAACGGCGACGAGGTGTGAGATCGCAGCATTTTGGAAACAAAAAGACGTTCCAACGATTCCCAAAATTCAGAACAGAATTTGGTTTGTTTGCCAGATTGAGAAATTGACCAGTTTAGTCAATGACACTGACATCAAATTCCAAAAGGTCTGGTTGCAATGACTGGCTCAGACAGACATCCCAGGAGTGAACGGTACCACAATCCTGCTGTGATAGTTGAAGGTGCGTTCTTGGCTGACGGCTGGCAAAAACGACATAGGAGGAGCTTGCTGATGTAGGTAGTTAAGCGAAGGTCAGACTGCACATGGAATAAGTACTCGAAGTATGATCAAACATCAGGGAAATGCAGTACAAGGGAAGGATACTCCCCCCCCCTTCCAACCCCCTTTTCTTTCTTTATGTGGATTTATGTTTCTTACGTCTTCAATATGTTTTGATTTTGATTTTATTTTTGTGTTGAGCTGTAACAATGGAAAAAATGTGTTTTATGCTTTTCTGCGAAGTTCAATAAAATTTAAATTATATAAAAAAAAAAAAACCCAGATGTAATATACTATACTAAAACAGTTTTACACAGTAGACAGGATTACTATAATTAGTTCACTTTGCCAAGCTGTACTTAAAATGAATAACAGTTCTATTGTGGTAATGGTTTATCTTCAAAGTTGAACAATGTTGTTCTTACAATAATCTCAATTTTAACAGCAAAGGATTGAGAATAGCAACAATTTGAGATCATTTAGCAAACAGTCAGTCTGAATTGCACATCTGAATTTTATTTTTATATATATATATATATATATATATATATATATATATATATATCACAACAAAAGAAGAAATATATTAGCGCCAACCTATCACTATATAAAATCTCTATAGAGTAAAAATATAAATAAAAGTGAAATGGAAAATGTTATTACAAATAAAAGTAAAAAACCTATGCTAAGCACAGTGGATGTAGTAATTTTTTTTTAAAATAATGAACCAATAAAATACATAATAAAATATCAAAAAAGAAAATGTCCAGAAAAATATATGTAAAAGATATACAAATCCCAAAATGTTCCAATTGCTATCCAAAAGAGTCTCTGCAGCCCGAATGAAGGGAACACCACTTCTTTAGGATATCTACAAAAACACAGAAAAAACAGGCGCACTCATAGCGTAAAATTGTATAACAATAAATTTATGGAGTAAGGGATAAAAATGCACACTCACAAACAAAGCTGAAAAAAATGCGTTTTTGAGTACAACTCAGCCCGTTCAGATGCAGGAACCCAAGGAGGAGGACTTTGGTGTGATGTCCGCGGTGTGTCTTGCCACAATAGCCCCTCTAGGTCCTGGCAGGGACCGAAAGCCACGAGGGACGCCGCCTTCCCCTCTCTCCGGTGCTACACAGAGCATACACTGAATAGAGTCTCGGGTGAACTCGATGATGTCAGCGAGGTTTCAGCCGGTGAGAGTTCACAGTGTAAACAGGAACTTGAATGTCTGAATGGCTGGTAGCAAAATGCTAGCAAAGCAGCAGGAGTGCAATAATGTAAATGAGTGCAAATAAAATATATAACCTGGACAGTAGGCTCCACAGCAATCTCTACGCGTTTCGTCTCAAGCGAGACTTCATCAGGAGACGGCGTCCCTCGTGGCGGCGTCCCTCGTGGCTTTCGGTCCCTGCCACGACCTAGAGGGGCTATTGTGGCAAGACACACCGCGGACATCACACCGAAGTCCTCCTCCTTGGGTTCCTGCATCTGAACGGGCTGAGTTGTACTCAAAAACGCATTTTTTTCAGCTTTGTTTGTGAGTGTGCATTTTTATCCCTTACTCCATAAATTTATTGTTATACAATTTTACGCTATGAGTGCGCCTGTTTTTTCTGTGTTTTTATATATATATATATATATATATTTTTTATATATATATATATATATATATATATATCGGCCGTATTTGTAAAAGATCACGTAGCCGTTGTATCTGCTGTATTCCGCGCAGTATTAATTTTGCATTCCCGCGTTCATGCCGAATTCACGCCACCTGACACCCGCGGTTGGTCTGTTTAATGAAATGGTTTCGGATTTAATTGGGTGCAATTCTTCGCGTATTCGCCATATGGCAGAAATTCATGAATTGTAATGTGTACAGTACTGTGCTACTGTATTGTGTCGACTTGCAGGTGTTTAAAAAAACAGATAAAAACAATGTCTGCCACAGTGGTCCATTGTGAATTGACCTTTGTAGTTGAAGACCCTGAAGAACTTATCTATTTTAGGCGTCTTGTAATAAAAACTGTAAAACTCAATGCTCTGTGTCTCTTTTTTACATTCTTTCTCCTGCACAATTGCTGACTGGACACAATGAGTACACCACAGACATATACTTATACTGTACACACACACACACGTGTTCTAAAAACTAAACCACCTTGGTCAAAATTCGAAGTATGTGGGTTTCAGTCACTCACCTAGGGTGGAATACCCTAAATAAAATCTATCAGCTCCCAACCATCCAAGGAATAAGGACAGAGCAACAGCAACTTTGTAGGAATAACCATTTCTGCATGAACACAAAAATTCTGCTTATTAAAACTGCTGATACATTATAAAACTCTGGGACACTGGTCAATATTGTAATTTTAAATAACATTTGATCAGTACAATACAGTTCAATAATTCTTGTCTAACAGCAAAGGACAGGAGTACTAATTGACTCAATATCAATTAAAGGTTCAAAATCACTCAAACTACCAAATAATAAACATGAACATTGTTATGTTCCCATATTTTGTGCCCATATTTTGTAAAAGTAAAATGCTTAGTGCTACTACAAGAAAAAAATGCACACAATGCTCACCAGGGATTAGATATAATACACAAAATATTTATTAAAACAAAGGTAATTACCCAAAAATAAAATAAATTAAGATGAATTAAGAGAAAGCATAAACCGAGAGAATTCAACCACACCTCAGTACATATGCACTCACTAGGGGTTAGACAACAATAAACCCACACAAAAAAAACATGAAAAGAACTCTCTAAATAGACTAGATCTAAACAGACAGCATACAAAAAAAAAAAAAAAAAGACATAGATGCCCAGGATCGTGGATATGAGTTAATAACCAAGATAGATGCAAGTTGTAAAACTGAACAGATGTCTAAGACCTGAAAGGGGGAGGCGGAAACTTACACAGGAGATGCGAATGGGAGACGAGACGTGTACTCCTGATGAAGCACGTAGTGTGAAACGCGTAGAGGTTACGATAGGTCACTCTGCGCGTATGCTGTGAGGCTGAGGTGGGTCTTGCGAGGAGTCTGAGCCGTGGTAACATCTCTGCGGTTGGCATGGTCCGGACCCTTGTACGCGGCGTCAAATGATGTAATTACGTCACATTACCATGGCAACGAGAAGCGGTGTGACGTCACCTTGGTGACGTCCACGGCGTCATTTAACGCTACGAATTGGAAGGAGGAGGAGGGCGGCAGAAAGGAGGCGGCCGGCATATGTACGTGTCTAGGGACGGGGGGAGTTTTAAATCTGCCGCTGCTATTCTGCTATGCCAGAACACCCAACAAAAAAGGGTAAGTATACGGTAGCTCAGGTTATATAATGGCATGCTGTATGGCAAAAAAAGAAAGGATCTTCATGTGAGGCACTACGTAGTAAGATGAGTCCAATATACATATGGCACAACGTTAATCACTGTATTCAGCAAAGAAAATAATACATATGGCTCACGAATCTCATGCAAGTGGAAAAGAGTAATCACTATGTGTGGGGCACAAGATAATATACAAAGAGTTCATTGATCAACTGGATTGTTAATGGAAAGTCTATACACGCACACATCTCCACCAACAAGCGTGATGCAGGGGGGCAAACGTTTTCAGGTTTTTTTTTAACCCTTCTTCTGACCCATTCCCACATAAAAATAAAAAAAGAAGAGACCAGTGGTACTACTACAGTGGTATTACTTCCCTGAGTTAAAGTTGTCGGAAGAGCTTCTGATGGCTCAAGATCTGCTTACTGCGTGCTCTGTCCCGATGTGCCTCCATATGCCTGAATACTTAATTTCAAGTTTATTTTTAGGGTTTTGTTCTATTTTCTAGCTAGTAGGCATCCTGACATTCCTCATTTTCATGTAGGGCCTATGTATCTAAAAACACTTTGCGAGACATCAAATCCCTGGAAGTGAATCTCTTTGATCACTGCCCAATTTACTGGATTCGAGAACTCCTGAACTTTTCAGCTTATTTTATAATCACATGGCATGTGGAGGCAAAAACATACAGAATACCAAGTATGCCACGGTTTTGTGCTTAGTGCTTAACTGGAAGACTTCCACCATTGTTAACCCCTTCTCTGATTTGCATTGTATTGAAGACTCCAAGGCTGCAAAAGATTACTTGTTCAACAGAATTAAAGTATGTTTCAACAAGCACATTAGTCATGGATGGCTTCTATGTTATTTTATTTTCATAGTTAAATCTGTATTCCATCTTGTACTCCAGGTATAAAAACAAGTTGTTTTGAGTTAAAAAAAAAATCTCAACTGTACAGTAATGATAAAGAACACTTAGCAGCACATTCATATCTCAGACAGGCCCCCAAACCTGAGTTACTCCATAGTAACACAGCATACAGTGCTTCCATTGCAACAAGACACCAAGTTACAAGAAAAGAAGTACTCATAGTGCACAACTCTTTGCTTCTTATCCATATTAATGTCTCTTTAAGCATATGCCTGCTGTTTCACACAGCTTTTAAAGCTGTGAATGGCCGAGCTAAAATGGATCCATATTAAAGTGGATAAGAGACAAAAACTGATGCACTCTGAGTGGTCTCATTACTCAGAGTCCCTGGCTGCAGTAGAAGCACAGTATGCAGTGTGATTATGGAATAAATTCAGGTGTGGGGATCTGTCTTTATCAATACTCCATCTTAAATGTATTTACTGTAAATGTAACATTGACCAAAGACAGCACCATATTGTAACCATTGTCCATATAAGTTGATGAGTTAATAGCCTTTTTAGATCTATGCATCAAAAGCAATTCAGATGGATGAAACACCTTCTCTCTGGTTTTACAATACTTTGCATTACACAATGATGCTTGGGTAACATTAGCCTGGTCACTGGTATTTTCTTTGAAACTGGAGAGATCCAGGGTCATATTTACAAAGTGGTGCCATTCCATAAGACACATTCTGTGCCCGAGAAAATCATGTAATTGATATGCAAAGTGTTTTCCAGGTGTCATCGCCTGAAAAGGTGTCTTATAGAATTGCACTGCTTAGTAAATGTGCCCACCCCCAGTGCCTACTGACTTTTGTCAAACCTAAATAGATATTCAGGTCAGGTATGAATTTTTATCTTTTTTGATATAAACTTGAGGCACAAAGCAAAGAGTGTACAAAACAGGAAAGGAGTTATTTAAACCGTGTTCTACCAGTTATGTTACGTCGGCAACACTGGTACAGCTTCAGGGGTGTGGCACAGAGAGATCCCCTTGGCTCCTATTTTGCTTAGTTCATAAAAAGGACTTCACATTGAAGTTCTCCACTGAGGGCTCTGGGAGCCATTTCCTCCTCTTATCCTCTCGCTCTGCAGCTCAGAACTGAACTGAATGGAAGAGACAAGCAATGTGCCCGACTGTCTGAGCTCTATACATTTAAGTTGATATCAAGTGGACCTCTGTGAAAAATAATTGAGTAGCCGTGTACTAATGGATGATACAATAATAGTATAAACAGGAAAGTCATTTTTAAATATGTACCTTTTTATGGTATCTGTTAAATCCCAAATATTAGAACATGGAGCCATAAGTGGTTTACCAGAGGCCAGGTGGAATTAATGAAGATTAAACAGTTTAAACAATGGCTCTCCAATGTACATTCAGTATTTACAATAGGTATTACCTTACATTTATGATTGTTCCATGTTGTTTTAATTGTTTCTACTGTATTCAATGGCTATCCCCATAGAATAATCATAGTGAAACGTTATGTACTATTTGTCCTCTTTTTATTGTCTTAAGAATGGATGGACCGTTTACCTAATTAGAGCTTTTGAGGTTCTGATACCACAGCCCCTCCAGCACTCAAGATGTTAAAAGTGAAGAACTGGGATATTGATCATTACTATTGCAGTAGTAAGATTTGTGTAGATATGTAGTTCATGAGTAAGTTTGACTGTATTTTTAAAAGGTGCAATAACTAGTAATCTGCAAAAAACATTTTGAATAAAAGACTGCAGCAAAGTAATTGTCTTTCTTAACCTTTTGAGGGCCCCATAATGTATTGTGAACCTTATCTGGGCCGCCAAGATAGGGCTGTGTAACGTACAGGGTACCTCATGCTAAAAAGGCGAGTTATTTGGGGGAGATTGTGTTCACTGCTCCATTGGAGTGGTGGATCCAACTGAATGGAAAGGGAGGTTACTCCACTTATGTTCCACACTCTGAGGGGCCTGACTGGGAGCACATGATTGCTACATCAAGCAATCACATCGTTGAAATACTGAAAAATTGTGTCATCCCTGTTGGAGGCTTTGACTGTACAAGATCCTGTCTATCACATAGTTATATCACACAGGAAGAAGAAGCTGCAGTCAATCAAACCCGTGCCATGTCTCAGCTCTTTGTTTGCAAATTAACCTTAAAAAGTTATTTAAAAATTCTTGTAAGCGTGCGATGAAGGTGTCAATCATGAAGATTTAATTGGGACTGCACCTTTAAGGAGCATGTATGTATGTGTAGTTGCCTTGCTAGGGACTACTCCTAGTTAAGCACCCTAGAGGGATAACTGTGTGGGGTCACAAAGAATTACTCCCATCCCCATCATGTGATACAAATGACTTGCAGAAAGAATATCCAGTAGGTTTGGTGACCAGTGATGTCACCACAGTAAAAAAAAAGTGACAAAAACCCTCCACAGCAAAGCATATAGCAAATGGAAATATAACTGTATGCTCATTTGCATGTCTTAGGCAGGTCTGCAACCCCACCTTTCACAATTATCACCCAGCACTTCCACTGCAGCAAGGGATTCTACGAAATGACATGCAAATGAGCCCCTAGTTTTTTAGAATCAGGTTGCTCAGGAGTAGCAATTGGAGAGGGCCTCGCTGTAAATTATGTAAATATGTTAAGTGTATAGTTGTGTAGTAAGAATGCCCTGTCACCTTTACAGTTTTCAGTATGGGAACATGCCTATTACCGATATTGCCAATATTCATTAACAGAAATTGTTCTCTAACTAGCTGAAGAGCAACCAAGTGCTCAGTGTAAAGTTTTCAGAATAAAAACTCTGGAGCATAGTATGTTCTGGCGCACTGGAGAGTTCCTATTGAAGTCCCATTCCAATACAGAGTGACAGGATACTGATTCCTGAAGATCGTGTACTCCCACGGACAGATCCTCTGTAAACTCCTGATCTGTTAGGTATAGAGGAAGAATGCTGTCCACACAGTAAAGGTAAACTGATCCCTGAGAATAGAGTGAGTGCCCCAACCAGGGTCCACCAGATACATGGATATGGTAGGACGGCCTCGCAGTGGGGTCAGTAAGAGTCCCAAACAGTGGGTAAGGCTTTAACTGCAATGGTTTATTTTCCACAATCAAATAAATAATAAGCACACTGGAGACTAACTACACAGCATGTCCCTAGCTATCCACCAGGGTAGCAAGCCTACTTACAGATTAAACACAAATATTATCCAACTGTCTGGAATAAAAAAAATATATAAAGTCCTTAACTGTGGTTGGGGAACTCTGCCCCAAGAGAGTCCATGCAATCCTTATGGATACCGCAACACAGCTTTAATCCCTCTGCAGGGTTAGAGCGCCGGTACCTTATAGATAGGGCTGTGTCCAGCAGGCTTGTCACATCTCGTGGTGAATCTGCACCTGGATGTGAATCCCAGCTGGTTCCAGCAGACCCTGCTTCCAGCAGGTCTGGGGACCCAGAGCAACCAGCCTCCTTCCTGATTTGGAAAAGTCTCTTCACTTCATGCTCAGGTCTGGCACCTTATACAGCTGCCTGACATCTGCCTTAATTCAGCCCTGATTGCCCAGGTACCTTTGACTGACTTAACCCTATGATTTCTGGTTTCGGCAGTCAGAGGTATGTTTTCCAGGCATAGTTATTTGTAAGTAACTTCCCCCTGTCACAATGGGCAATGAGGTATACAAGAGATGGCTATTCTAACATTACTAAAGGACACAAGTATAAGAACCCCCCAGCGTATTAGTTAGAGCTACCAAGGGGATGATATCCTAAAGAAGCCCAAGTACTGTACCTCCCTAGTGTAGGAGTTAGTGCTAGCAAGGGAAGAAGCACAGAGCAACTATATTGTTTGACACCAGTTAATGTCTATGTGAAGCCTACCCTTGTATGTGGAGCATTACAAATGTATGTGAATAAAGCTCATTGTTTGTACTATAACATTTCCTGGCGCCCTTCATTCTTGCATCTGCATATCTACACCCAGCCTGCACGGATCCAGCACCCAGCATAGGTATGAGACACTGAGCACAGCCATGTAAACATTCTACCATGGTGAAAACACTTCAAGAGCCGGGCAAGGATGGTTAAATATGTAAGTATCTTTATTTATATAGTGCTATCCATGTACATAGAGCTTAACAGCAGTAATACGTGACATAATAATATAACACATAATGGGAATAGGCGCTTGAGACATAAAAGTAACATTAGGAAAAGTGAATCCCTACCCCAAAGAGCTTACAATCAACGTGGAAATTAGGAAGAACTTACAGACAGCAGGGTGTTCTGGTAAGTATAGTATCAGCTACGAAGCTATCCATATGCTTGGTTAAAGAGGTGTGTTTTAAGATGGGTCTTGAAGGTTGTGAGAAAGGGTGCTAGTTGGATATTGAGGGGAAGGACATTCCAGTGGCATTGGACAGTGAGTAAGGTTTTAGAGTGGGAGAGGGCTTTAGATACAAATGTGGTAGACAGAAAATATCCTTGAGCAGAACACAAGAGTCGGGATGGTGTATAGTGGAAAATAAGGGCTGAGATATGGTATAAGGGGAAGGGGGTGGGGGGGGGGGGGCAGACGACTGTATAGCCTTAAAAGTGAGGAGGAGAATTTTAGCAGTAATACATTATTTGATCGGAAGCATGAGAGACACTGAAACAGATTTTGGAGAGAGTAAAGTGATTCTATCAGCAGCATTTAGGATAGATTGTAGGGGAGACAGGTGAGAAACAGGTAGGCTGGAAATTAGAAGGTTACAATAGTCAAGATGAGAAAGAGTGAGGGCCTGCGTTTGAGTTTTTGCAGTCAAGCAACAGAGGAAAGGCCATATCCTTGCAATGTTAGAGAAAAAAACCTACAGATTTTAGCTACATTGTGAGGGAGGAGTCAAATGTAACACCTACAGTAGGCAGCGTGCTTGTGATACTGGGTGTATGATAGTTCTGCCAACAGTAATGTAGGATAGAGCTCTTTTATGGTTACCAAGAGTATGGAGAATGTGAAGGAGAAGAGGGTGATCCACAATTTCAAAGGTGGCAGAGAGATTGAGCAATATGAGCAGAGTGTAATAACATTTTTCTTTGGCAGCATGCAGGTCAATAGTTATTTTAGTGTGGGCTGTTTTGGGGAAGTCAGCAGTGCAGAAGCCAGATTGTAGAGGATCTAGGAGAGAATACAAGGTGAAAAATGGAGCAAGCGAGAGAATACAAGGTGAAAAATGGAGCAAGCGAGAGAATACAAGGTGTTTAAGGAGTTTAGAGGCAAAAGGCAGAAGGGAGACAGGGTGATAATTAGAGAGATATAAGGGGTCTATCTGTATAGAAGAAAAAAGTTGTATTAGTGTACATGCACCTGTGTGCATCGATGATGAGCTAGGTGATGGAATTGCTGATAATCTAAGGTTAATCCTTGTCGAGGGTAAAAGATTCAAGTGCCTGTATATTGGAATTAAATATGTTGCACCAATATCTACCCTTGACAGCCACACAAAATACCCAATACCAACTACCAGTAGTTGATATGGGGTTTCCCCCCCCCCCCGAGGATCTGCACTTGAGTGACACAGGTGGCGGTGACATCAGGCCTGGGCATGACCAATCATGAGCCGGACCTGGTGCCCTCCTCCTGGCTGTACTTAAGGGTAGTACCACCCCAAATTACTTAGTGTACCTTCTCCCACTGAGGAAGGCAGGTCACACAGTGGAAAAGCTGAGATAGGGCCTTATCCAGTCCTCTTCCCTCTGGGGGAGAGTGAGTGTGGCCCATACCTCTGTGTGGTCCATAGACTCCAGTTCCCAGAGTCTCCTTGACTTCCTTTGGAACCAGAGCTTTTAGCTACGCTGCACCCACTATCTAGAACAGTTTGCCTCATACAGTTCGAGAGGACCCCTGTCTGGAAATCTATTAAAACAGTCTCAAGACATACCTGTTTACCCAGACATTTAATTAATGAACCACAACCTATGTGGCATTTAACAGCTACAATACAATCCCATCCTGTATTGTATTTGTCCTTGTGCTTGGTTTAGTTTATAACCTTAAATATTTTGTGTATGTGTATATATATCACACCAATCCTATGGTGCAGTGGGTGTGTGTGTCCGTTAACAATAAAGCATTGAATGTTATATAAAAAAAAAAAAGCTGTGCGCAGCGCATGTGATTTTAGCCTGATGAAGCAGGGAGAGAGCTGCAGAGAGGAGAGAGCTGCAGATGCCGGGTAAGGCCTTGTCCAGGGTGGTGCTGAACGGGTGGGCGCGCTCACGCTGCCGCGATTAAACACATTTCGGCAATGTGTGCGGCCAGCGTGAGAAAGCGCCTGAGAATGCACGGCACTTACCTGCTTGCCAAGCAAGCAAACTTGAATCTGCCGTTGGCTCGCGCGTCACCAGCTCCGTGACATCTTGGTTGCGTCCCCCGACACGCCCCCGCACCTAGCTGGCTACGAAATACCAAGCAGGACGCAGCGCATAAGCGCCGGCGCACTCGCTCCCTGCCTGGCCGCAGCCAAAGTCCTTGTGCGGCAGCCATTTCCCTAAAAAAGAATTGGAGATGTTTTTAAAGCGTTGTAGCGGATCGCGCTATAACGGGGTTGAGCTAAATAAATAATATATAAATAGTTATTATTAAATTTCTTTAGGATATGCCTGTAAAATTGTAATTGTGCATGTCACAGTATTATGGTACTAAGTAGTACAGAATATTATTATTTTAGCTTAATGTGTAGCCAAAGGAATACATTTAGAGGCAATGGGTTGAATAATTTTTATAATTTGGTTTTCTTATAGCTCAATCCTAAACCTTTAGGAGATTGTTTACAAACTAAGTGCTATGTTCAATTGCAGAGTGCCACCACAGATGTAGCAAAACTTACTGTCCCGGTGACAGTGGGAAACCAAGTGCAATTCGACGGCACTTCATTTCATGTTGCGGCCTGTAACCATGGCTGCCAAGTGGTGTTTTGTGGCTGCCGTAGTAGTTTGCAGTAATGATAGGTGGTGCTAGTGTGTATTTAACCTAAATTAATTGCACTGTATTCCAAGGCTATTGCTACAGTAATGCACGTTTTGTACTGTTCTGTGTAATGTAACCCACTCCTTATTCCCATACACTCTTTCAATGCTAGGAAACCTCATTAAACTGGTATGATTCCCTCCCACGATACTCCTCGCAGACTTGTAGGGGTGTACTGTGGCGTTGGGT
Source organism: Ascaphus truei (assembly GCF_040206685.1). Taxonomy (NCBI): domain Eukaryota; kingdom Metazoa; phylum Chordata; class Amphibia; order Anura; family Ascaphidae; genus Ascaphus; species Ascaphus truei. The sequence goes on along the minus strand of NC_134486.1, from coordinate 114,570,031 downwards.
TTAGACTCTAGTCCGGTTAGAACTAGAACAGTCCATGATGCCAGCTGCCATCTTAGTTTGAGTATAAAAACTCACTCCGTCTGTTAGTTTCTTTACTTGTCAAACTTTCTATTTTACAGGCCAGCAGTCAGGCTTTCCTTTATTCCTAAGCGCTGTGTCTTTCACTGTAACTATTCATCTGGGTTCTAGTTTCTGCAGATCTACAGGTACTGTAGCTTCTTATTTTTGTCTAGTTTCCCTGTGCACTTACTGTCCCCTATTTTCATTTGTCCCCCTGCTACTATGCTCTTGCATGCAGCACTGCAATGCTTGCAGCTAACTTTAGTTTGTCTTGTTACTTCCCTTAGTGTTTCTTGTTTTTGTCTTGTATTGCCTTTGTACTTGCTGTCCCCTATTTTTATTTGCCCCCTGCCTTTTGTATATCGCCTTAGCTACCAAAGCCTTTTGTATGTAACACTGCACACTTTGCAGACTCCATTTTCTTTTCCCTGTCTTTTGTACTTTAGTCTAAAATAACCCTACTAGTTTTACTTTTTCCGGTCTCCTGTGGGTTTCCATGCTACCTCCGAGGGTTACATACATCCTGATAATAACAGACACAGGTCCCGATCCCCAGAATGGTGGTAACATTTAACACTCCTCAACTCAAAATAATTTGAATGGGAGTAAAGGAGTTCTAAAGCTTTGCACCTTTTCGTGCTATGGGCCACAGTCTTTATAAATTGAAATATTTATTAAAGTAAATTAATGTAACATGTATTGTACTGTACATCGGTGTAAGATTTATAAAATATTTAATTGTCTTATGCAATAACTTAAATATCAAAGCCTTGGTGAAATATAATACAATCTTCTTCGACCAACATGCCCTGACTGTCTCTGTTTCACCTGTAAGATAATCAAGAAATAGATGCATTAATTAAACACTGTTGCTGTATCAAAACACTGCTGTGCATGTGCTCTCTATGTTTACTGTCTTGAATGCATACTGTGTTTTTCATCAAACTAATGCCCACACATCCGTGAACAAGGCACCAGGGGGGCACTGGGTCTGTGTCACGGGAGACCAGACAATTACACCTTTAACCCGGGATCATTCATTGAGCAGACCAATGAGTAAAACAAATTGTTATTTATTCCATTGAAACATAAATACACACAGTGGATTACAATTATATAGGGAAACACACTTACTGGGGGACCTGGGCTAAAAAAACTAACCTTTCCTAGCTCAGATAGTCCGTAATATAAAGTCTTTGATTGTACTGTACAGTTTGGTTTGTACAGTCCTGGAACTGGACTCGGCATGCATTACCAGACGCCACCGCTGTATCTGCTCCGGAGATGCCAAAATCCTTTGACCGGGAGATAGTACCAAACGTACTGGTACTCTTTTCGACTTGTAGTTCCAGCCACAATCGCAACGTTCTATTCTGAGAACTTGGCCCCGACAAGTGGAATTTAGAAAATTTCTTGCCTTGAAATTTCTGAAGCCGGCTCGATTCTATTTCTCTCAGAGCATCTTTTGGTCAATTCAAATCTGCCGCTGCTGTCTTGGCGCTTAGAATCTCTCGACCTGATTGGCTGCTAGGTTTCTTATAGGATTTTGAGTCCCATTTACAAAACGCTACAGCCAATCAGCGCATGGGAATTTTCCTACGAGCCTATCACAGAGTTGCCAGTACTATGAATCCGAGCGGGCACTGATTTCAATTCTGCTAAGAGGCATGCGCCAACCTGGCAACCTCTGCCACTTAGCATATTGAAACCCCCATTGTGCCAGGCTACTCAGAGTCTGGGGATGGGCAAACGGTTGCCAGATAGCCCTTATTCATGTCAGGACATGGGTACTTGAGTGTAATACCGGTACTCCGCTCACCGTAACACCTTGGCATCTCTGAGACTTTCAAGTCCAGGCCAGACCAGACACAGTGGCACCAAGCTTGGTGGCCATTTGGTCTCTCAGAACCACGGACTTGGAAATACCCAGTTCATATACAGGGCATATACATATACACTGTTATACTGTACACCATGTTAATAAAAATCATACAAAATTCTCCTAAGTCCCTTATCCACTAGGATCTACTGAAAAGACACACACGTTCATTCTCAGAGCTCCTAGCCCTTCCTATAAGAATTTTTTAATAAAAGTTGCTTCAAATAATGTTTAGGTTCATTTTCAGGGTTGCTTCAATTGTACCGAAGCTGGACTTAGAAATAATTTAACTCTCGCAATATTATACATAGTTGGAGATACCCCGAACCCCTATACCGGGTTTGGGCATATACTGTGGGGGACTCCCCCTAAACTAGGGACCCCTGACTATACCCGGGATACACAAATCCTTATGCCCTTTTTTTACCTCTCTGGTCTGTGCTGAAGCAAGGACTCCTGGCTGTGAGCTGCAAGAACTTTTCAGGGTAGGAGTTTGACCGGAGCATTGTGCTCAAATGCATCTGAGAATCTGTTAAGACTTTCTCCGTCAAACCCACCCGAACCTCATAGCCTAGCAATACCTGCTTGCTGGCACTCCTGGAAAGGCAAAAACACAAAAAATCTTTATTGCCGCATATATTCATACAATGCATAGCATTACATACATGCCATCCAGGTCCAAGAGCTGACACTCTAGGACCCCACCATGTGACTCAGGGGCAACCAAGATGGCTTGACCTTTATTAGTGAGCCTGGTTACCCCCTCACCATCACAGTCTGTAATTGGGGTGTCCCAGGTCCAAGCTTGGTTGGACTGTCTGTGGGCAGGTAATCTGAGTCTGAAGTGGGGTGTGATGGGTCCGAGGTGGGGTGAGCTTGGTCTGATGGTGCTTGAGGTTGATGATAGGTGAGTTGAAATGGGTCCAGCATTTATTGTGGTGGGTCCGTGTTCAGTTGGATTGGGTCGACTTGTCATCTCCATGGACCTTTTCTTTGCATCTGCAATATTTTAAAAGAGAAGACTTTTCTACTGTACCATATACTCTATTAATCACAGTTTTAGAAGATCTGCCCTGTGCAGTTTTACTAGGCTGTACTTACCTGGTGCAGAACTAGCTTTCTGGGGATTTTAAATCGTTATGGTTCAGCCGTCTTCCAGGTTGGTCCTAGAGTTTTGAACTTTGGAGTTTTGGATGCTTCCTCCGGGTTTTCTTTGCACTACTGCTTTTCAAAGTCATGGGTCATCTGGTATGATTGGCAAGGATCCTACACCTTCTTTGGGTCCATAGTGCTGTAAATGGTACAGCCTTGAGAAGTTTCTTGCATTTGTAGAAGCTAAATTGAAGCAAAAGATGGAGAAGAGCGATGCAGCAGAAGAGTTCTGATCTAGTACTTAAGACCATCCATCTAGGCTGTGAAGCCATCTTAAAGTGTCACATCTAAAGGGTCTGGCAGAGTTCATTTTGGAGTTGAATTTGGAGGTGAAGATTTGAGGAAGAGCGGGACTCTGCACAACAACTTTGCAACTGTGAGAAATTAACTTTCCAAAAGCTGTGATTCTTTGTACTTTTTCTATCCTCCAGTACCTGGGAATCTCTCCTCCTGCATCTCACTATGCCCTCCTTACCGCTTTTTCTGTTTACAGTTTTCTCACTCCTTTATGAATGTCTTCGTTCTCTCCAACTTCCCCACTCACCACTGCACCATTATTTATACACCTCTCTCCCAACAACTTCTTTAACCCTCAATAAACAAACACCCACACAAATCCTCTATTTACACCCTCTATCTACTCCTTCCTGCTGCTGAGGATGTCCCCTAAGCCTGAAGCCAGGCATACACACCTGATTTCACCCATGCCTCCCTGTCATCTCTTTCTCTGTAAATTGTGTTAACCCTCTCATTTTAATACCAACCTTAAAACTTGCCCCCACAAATCAAGCATCCCAATAGCCTGCACTCATGTTTACTGTCCCACACTCAGTCACTCCTACCACCCATTGTGATCAAGCACTGCCATCTACAGCACTTATTCCCTTACCTGCTGTCTCTGTAAGTTCCCCATCAAACCTATTAGATTGTAAGCTCTTCGGGGCAGGGATTTCCTTTCATATTGTCTGATTTTGCTGCACTTATGGTATTATTATAATTCCCTGTACTGTATTCGTTGTGAAGCGCT